>NC_052490.1:28444814-28699436 GCF_009730915.1 Dioscorea cayenensis subsp. rotundata | reverse complement strand
ATGGAAGTTACGTATTGCTGAATACATTATGGGTATAAGTGAATATTATGAAGATGATAGCTTTATGTTTGCCAATTAATTAAATAATGGACACACTCTTTACTTTTAAAACATTACAAATACAGAAATTTTAACTCTCTTGAGTAGGGAGGATTAATGTGAAAGTACCACCAATTCAATAGTTTAAGTATATTTGACATAATTTAATAATGCTATTAAAAATACATATGTCAGGTACAATTTCTTTTAACACAATTTTATCTTGAAAAATGAACTTCTAACTATAAAAACTATTGATTAACATCCACAACTGTAAAAGAAAGATAATTATTTTCAGCTAAAATGAAAATGCATGTTCCAAAGTTCAAATAACAAATCATAACCTCACACTCAAATTTTTAAATTTTTATTTTCTTTTTATTTTTATTTTTAGTTTTAACAATGTGTTAAGCCATTTCTATATATATATATATATATATATATATTATTATATTTTAACCATATAGAGTTGAATATTTAATGCTATATGGAAGTCATAATTTAGCTGTAAAAATCTTGATAGCAATAGTATTTACCGTATTTCGATTTGATGCTCAATTTGATTTATATCTTTTTGTTATCTCTCACTTCTGAGTTTAATGCAGATACGATATTTAGTAGAATGTCTTGTCATGAGACGTTGGATAAAGCACGATGGAGGTGATTTGGACCGTCATTTTGTTGATGTATCAATCACGTCCATACATAGTCATGTTAACATAAAAATTTAATAGCACTTAGATAGATAATACCCCATGAAGTCCACATCGACTGTGCGTGTCAAAATGTCTACATGACTTATCACGGTGATCCACATGCGACATTTCTCAGCTGGAATCCCTCTGTAGTATCACTCGTCAGATGAGTAAGATAGGATCACTCAAAGAATCGGTGAAGTTTGGAGATCCGTGTAAAGTACGAATATAGTTCTTCAGGCTCTCATATTTTACTCTAATTAACCACTAGGTTATTATAACAAGATTAATATGCTTATATTGCATTTTCAATATATAAAAGGAAATAAATAACCTGAATGGTGAGATTTCTTCCAACAAAATCAGATAAAATTGAAACTGCTGGTATTCTGAAGTGTCGTGCAGGGTCCACTCAAGTAATTATTGTGGTTGTTTCATTTGTGCCACTCATTGTTATCCATGGCTTGTCCTCAGGCACTACTACTTGTTCCCTGTTCAAATTATATGTATATATATATATATTAAAAATCTAAAATTATAATATCAAAAAAGCTAAAGACTAGCAATTAATTAAGGAAATTACACTTCTGTATTGTGCTTCAACGCACCATATACACAAGCATGCGACTTTTACTCCTTAAAAATATGTACTCAAAACTACAAGATAATTCCTTATTTAACAAATAGAAAATTTGCCATATATATTAAAAATAATTTAGAAAAAAACTGAAACACATAGACAGATGTTTGTCTGTTTGTTTTAAAAAATTTTAAAATTTTAAAATACATGATTGACGATTGAGTATACCTTGTTTGTTTTTAATATTATTGAAGTGACACAAATTAAAGAAAATTATATCTTTTGCTAAAATTTTTAATGTTCTATAACTAGATGACATTTTATATTGAAAGTAATGATAACTTCTGATTTGTATTTTAAAATTACTGTTGCTACATCAATTTTTCTTGTGTTGGTACCATTCAGACAAAAACTTTTACTTAAAAGTATGAAGCACAAAATAATAACAATTACTGGGACTATATATATATATATATAAATATATATAATTTATATCAAAGTTAATGACTTACAACATATAATACAATCATAAATATGAAAATCAAGAACAGTGATGCTAACAATAGGTTGATTGAGCTATCGAAACATATATTATATAACCCCAATTCAACCCAAAACATGAGTTAATAGATTAAAAAAACCTATGTTTATATATTTAAATTTATATATTTTTTTAATTAACTTATGTAAAATTATTAATTATTCTAATACACTATAGGAAAAGAGAGAAAAAGAGTTGTTACTTGTAAATTCCAGGCTTGATTAAAATAAAGATTTGCTCTGAATTTTGTGAAGGCACAGCATCAATTGCATCTTGAATTCTTTGAAAATCACCTTTTCCAGATTGATCAACAGTAATAAGAACAGCAGAACTTGTGTTCACTGCCACCCCAACTATTGTATCTAAGAAAGAAATAAACAATAACAGAAAAAACAAAAATTTATATATATTTCTCATGGTTCTTAATCACTAATTAAAAAAAAACTACTTTATTAATTTGCACTTATTTGTAATAAGTGGTTTTTTATATATAGGTCTGCGAACATTAAGGTTTTTCTTTTTCTTTTTTTTTTTAAATTGTCTCATTGTGAACTTAAACTTGAGATATGAGTATGAAATTCTTCTAATTAAAATTACTATTTGAGTTCGCCTCAGACTAAAGTCATTAACTTTAAATCCAAATTTAGATATTGGTGAAATAGTTAAGTATATCTTTATTTGAAAAAAAGTCAATAGTTTATTTTTGATAATTTTATTATGATTAATGGTCTCTTTAACCAGAGCTTGGGTTGGATAACTTTGTTTTGTTAACATAGTTTGCATAGGTACGACATAAGATATTTAGTCTCTCATCAATTGATTAAATATTATTAAAGCTTATCTCATAAGTTTTAAATATGTAATGGTATTTTATTTCTCTCTCAAATCTCAAGTCAAAGGCTAAGGATTCAAATACCTCCCAATTCAAAGATTGAGGATTGGTTTCTTATCCACATTCATTTATAAAAAAAAAAAAAAAAATCGTTTAATGTTAGTGTTTTTTATTTTAAAAATTTTTAATGTTAATTTATATTTAGTAGACTTTGAGTTTAATTTAAATTAAAATTCAAATTTAGATGATATAATGATTTCTATATTTGTTCTAAATAAAAATAAAGAATTTCCGACCCTATCCCAGATATCTTACTTGACTCTAAATTTGTTCATATCCCCGAGAGGAATTTATATAGAAAACCTATCCGACATCCAAAGTAGATAGGTGGTTTTATCCATGTTTCCCCATTGGTCTTATAGTCAAACTTAATCAAGTATGTATATATATATATATATATATTTACATGAAGATGTCCTTTTCTCAACCTTCTCCATGGCAATTTAAGCAAGTCATGGATCCCTATCCTCATAATTTTTCTAAAACCCCTAAAAATCAAAGCGAGCCCTTGTGATGTGCAAGTGTATTACCATCTCTATATAAAGAGTAAATATTAAATATAGAAGATATATTTATCCCTAAAAATTGGAATGAGTCCTTGTGATGTGCAAGCGTATTACCATCTTTATATAAAGAGTAAATATTAAATATAGAAGAGATTTTTAAAGATATATATATTTTCTAACCAAAAATTAATCAAAATTTGATTATTTTTCATGCAGTTATTTTATTAAAAAATTACATCATACCTTCGAGTATACAAAAATAAAAGTATTATTTATATATACATTATAAGTGAATTACTGTCGTGGACTCTTGGTGTCAGTATTATATATATATATATATATATATATTAAGGTATTAGCATAAATATAAATCTTTAATTTTTTTTATACCCAAAAATAGACACCTATATTTTGTAAGAATATATGCATAAATGAGCATTTTTATATGGGGGTATACTTGTAAATTTTCATTGAATTATGAGAAAAATAAAAAAATAAAATTTTAAAAATAAGTCCGACGTGCCAGTTAACGTGGTAACATAACGGACGAGTGTCACATCAACTAACAAACAAAAAATAATTAAAAATTAATTTGATTAAAAAAAGCACATCAGTAACAACTTTTGTCAAATCATGAAATGAGACAAATTACTGTTGTTTATTAAATTCTTGATAAATTAGTTTTTTTGGGTTAAATTACTATTAAAAATAAAGCCTATATAATTATATTTGAATAGTTTTATTTTTAGTGGTAAAAGTTTTTTAAATAAAATTACTTATCCCTAACATTTACAACTTTCTCAAATTATTATTATTTTTATATATTTTTTATAGAAACTTTCTCAAATTATTGCTTTAGTTTTTTTTTTTAATGTTTAGTCTTGGTGAATTCTTTTCTTTTTAACATTTACCATTTTGGTGACTTTTTTTTTTAATAAAAAATATTTCGTTCTCAGCTCATTCTCCTCAAAGTGCAAGCCCAGTAATACAGGGTGAGCTCACACCTTGTGCCCAAGCGTAAGTATGCAAAAGCTAAGAGCAAGCTCATCCTCTTGGGTTTGATGGCAAAAGCACCATTGAATTCGTCATCCCTTCTTCCTACTGGTGTTGAGTCCACTGTCGATTGAGTGAGTAAAGTTAAAATCAATTTGATGATTTCATATAAACTTGGATTTAAAAATAAATGATTTGAAAAAAAAAGTACTTTTAGGAAATTGGAAAAATTTAAGGGTCTTAAGTTAACTTTTCATTTTTTTTTATATTACAAAAATGATACATTCGATCTAATTCCCATAATCATATTTACATAAAAAACAAAAATCATTTTCTTCCGAATCAATTATCTACATTCCATACCCTAAATTCAATTATAATTTCTCAATTGAAGATATATATATATATATATATATATATATATATAATAAAATGAATTGCTTGAATTTATTCATTCTTTCTATCTTCAATATCTACAATTACACATTGGATGAGCAAATATTGTTGGGTTTTGGATCCCACATCATATAGAGATATAAGGATATATGTGGACAAGTTGTGTAGACATACATGACCAATACTTATAATTGTGTATATCTTATCATATTTAATTTTGAATGGGTCCAATTGTGGTGATCTAATTAAAGTTTAAATAAGGTCCTACTTATCTAAACTAGATGTGTGGATTTTAATAATAATAATATTATTATAATGTCTAAAATTCATGGGGCAAAATCGTCACTGCACCATAGTAGACATTTTGCGGTGTTTATATTTTGATTTCCCGACGCTTTAAAATGCCGCTATCTATAAAACCGATGCTACATTAAAACACTGTCCCAAGTGCCTGTGATACATTCGTCGGAATATTCCTGGCGTTTTATTTAAAATTGCCGCAAAGTTAGCGGCGTTTAAACATTTAAGCGCTGATACCACTGTGGCGACGCTCAACATCAACAGGGGTTGTTAACAACATTTATAGATATAAACACCGCCAATTATTCGCGCACACGGTGGCGTTTATAGTATAAAATGCCGTGCACTTATCAATGTTATCCATGGCGTTTATAGATTGAAACACCGCATGGTCACTGTCGTGTATCCCAAATCTGAGGATTTATTTTTCGGTGTTCATGGCGTTTTTTTAAATAAACGCCGCGAACAATTATACCAAATTTGTGTGATTTAAGCAGCAATTCACATTTTTTCTGGGCATTTTGTAATTGATGCCACTGGAAAACCTGGAATAACCATTGCCATTATAACACTCACATATATACTTGTTTACACACACAAACAATTAACATATGTAATAGTTGATTATTTCTAATAATCCACATTCATTCCAACAAGAAGTCACATATTAGGGATTCCAAACATAACAGAATAAGTTCCAAAAACAACAAAATAACTAATATCAATGTATGTGATTCTTGTTCCACATAAAGTCATAGCATAACATATATATAAATGACTAAAGACCTCGAATGCATCACCAACGCCATTAATTAATGATCTGCAGAAGAGTTATCCTGCAAATAAAATAAAATCATTAGAAGATGGACCTAGGCATAACCAAAATAATTCGTGCACTTTTATAATACCTGCGACTGCGAGGATGAACCAATATTGTTAATTCCAGAGATAATAATACCAGGAAACTGATTTTGTGAAAAGCTAAGTAGAACATTGTGTTGAGTATTTTGTTGTTCTACTTGAGCTCGTTCTTACAGACGCTCGTCTTTCATTTTTTGCATTTCTTGTTCCATTTGATGAAGTCGCTCAACAACTTCACTTGATTGAGTAATTGAGTTGGTAGACTTTCGGTTACTCAAGCCTCCATAATAGCTTTTGGGTGTTGGACCCAACCCAACCCCTCTTACTCTGCCACATCGTTCTTTTCTAATAACTTGTGTCAAAATTTCAGTTTCAACCATTTGCATATCCTCATCTATTGTTTGACATCCAACTAAATTCTCATTTGCCGACTCCACATATCGAGCTATGTGGAGTAAAGATAGGTAATGGAGCAGACCTTGTAGCACCACCAACATCAGATACACTTGCATTAATCGCAGCATGGTCAGATTGGACCATCTTGATGCCCTTCAACTTTAATCTCCGCATATTTTCCCTTGTCTGTAAAAAATAATTGATATAGTTAATATGCATTCAGTTTGGAATAACATAATACAGGTGGACTTAGACATCTAAAAATAAACAAGTATAAAGACAAATAGGTGGAACAAAAATTATTTAGTCAGCTTGAAGCAATGAGATGCAAATATGTAATAGTCATATAATTTCATGGGCAAATAACAACAATAATAAACATTAGAAGATGATAATATACCAGAATAAGGCATTTTAGACATTTAGAAGACTATGCAAAATATCTTTTGTTCATATCAATATCTATTATAATAAATATTAGAAAATATCTATGTTAACATTATGTGTTCTACCTGAACTCTGTTTTGCAAAATATCTCAAGTTTTCTTCTCTGTTTTCCCACCAAACACGAGAAAAAAAAAAATCATCTTCTAATAGATATTGATAACATATGAAGTTCTATGTGAGTCAATTAATTCATTATTAATTCATTCTTCATTTATTAGTCCTATGTGTGTGTGTATATTTATCTCCTTTCGAAGCTAACTTCAAAATAACATGAAGACTAACCTACTTCTTTCGGGCCAGCAGTAAGCTTCAGAAAACACCTTTTGAGATGGAGTTGCTCTTTCTCGACTAATATGGCTTATGTTTGCACCCTATACATGTTTTAATATAAGTAAACATCATGAATATTAATTCATGTATATTATCTAGATAACAATTGTACCACCCAAAAATAAATAAATAAATAAAAATTAACCTTGCAATGATAGAAGAAGACATGAAGAAGACCATCATATAAAGTATCAAACCCTAAAATACCTATAGAATTATTAAAAGGTGATGAGTGCACTTTGTATATATGATTGCATACCCCAATTGCATTATTTTTCTTGTTCTCAAGTGTAATTTTATACATGAGCAGTGCTATTATAGGTATTTTCGTCATATGTGTAGAATTCAGGGGCTCAGTACGTTTTGGAGCAAATTCGGGATGAAAGTACCCTAGAGGAGTCAAGTGTTCAAGTCTGACAAGGGCGGGACACGCTCGTGTCATACCCCCCGAAGTTCTCAGCCATTTGTGATTCATTGCGATTTCGGTGTTGAAGGATATTTGCAAGATTGACACGGTCTGGACACGGTCGTGTCAATGCCCCCGAATAATCCAGGCCATCGGTGAACTCATTGGAGAATTATTGACACGAGCTAGGTGCCCATGACACGATCGTGTCCTTGCTCCCGAACTTCTCAGGCTGAGACACTCCTTGTCACTTTTTCGCTCCCAGCATGACACGGTCCGAGGTACGATCGTGCACAGACCATGTCAAGCCTGAATGGTGCCCTTTTAACTCCAGTTTCTAGGGTTTTCAAGATCATCTTTGTTCGGGGATCTTTTTCTCCACCTGGCGGACTTTGATGAGGATGAAAATCGAGCTTATCCACACATTTTAAGGCGTAAAGGAGTAAGTTGGAGGCACAAGAGAAGTGGTGTTAGCACAAGGAGCTTGACATTGGAGGCATATCTAAGAGTGAAGGGAGTCATGTCTTCTTTCTCTAGATCTAGTCTTTACTCCTCCATGTTGTACCCACCCATGAGGGGCTAACAGGCCACGGTGCCCCGGGGTGGGAGCTTTGTACTTTGGATGCTATTAACACCTTTACTCTTTGATTCTACGGAGTTCTTTTGGTTCTTGTGTTTAATCATGTGTTGGAATGACTTGATGTGTTTGATTTGCACAGTTGCTTTAGTAAAACTTAATGTGTGTG
The DNA here is from genome assembly GCF_009730915.1 of Dioscorea cayenensis subsp. rotundata. Taxonomy (NCBI): domain Eukaryota; kingdom Viridiplantae; phylum Streptophyta; class Magnoliopsida; order Dioscoreales; family Dioscoreaceae; genus Dioscorea; species Dioscorea cayenensis. The sequence continues at coordinate 28,691,308 of NC_052490.1, read as the reverse complement.
GATTGTCATAGTTGTGATTGCCTTGTGTGGTTGCAAAACTTAATGTGCATGAGACCATAGTTACCCTAGTAAAACTTGGTGCAATTGAGAACCATAGATGCCACATTGCTTCTGAGCACACACTAGAACCCTAGAATGTACCTGGTAGGACCTAAGAATAGGTGAGCATCCCTTTAGTACAAGGTGAACATCCCAGGGCATTGTTCTCTTTTGTCGTCACTTAATCTAATCGCCTTTACTACCATCTTTCCTTTTTCTTATCTTCCATCCACTTGTATTTTCTTTGTGCTCAACTCCATTATCATCTTGATTGCCACTAGAGATCAGTGTTAAGTTAGTATTTTTTTAGTCCAATTCCTGTGGTTCGACAACCCTATATCTCACGGGGTATCATTATATTACTTGTGTGCGATCTGTATACTTGCAGTGAACACATCAAGTTTTTGGCGCCGTTGCCAGGGACAAACAAAACTTAGGAACATTAGGATTCTAGTGATCTAGCCATTTATCTTTTTCTGTATATATTTCTTTCTATTTTATTTTTGTTTTGTTACTGAATTCTTTTATTCATCATCACTCATTTCAGGAGTGTCGAGCTATGGATGAACTGCTTGCAACCTTGAGAAATTATACAAGTCATGCAGTTGACTATCATCCAAGTTACTCCCAACAAGAGCAAAGCTTGACAGATTTACTATCACATCGTACACATGTTGTGTTATTCTACATCTTTCCCGAGATATTGTATGAAATCGAAATCCATTAATGATGAGCCCTTTATACCTTTTTATAATCTTGTTTGGACCTTGTGAAAGGAATTTAACTTCTTCAACCACATCACTACGATGAGAAATCTGCCCAAATTACATGTATGTAATTAAACATATGTATTTGAATGTACATATATTGATGGGGAATTGATATAGTTAGAAGGTTTTCCAATTGCTTACATTTTGCCCCAACCATTCATGGAAAGTTTCAGTAAATTTTCTATCAACATCCCGTGCGTTTGAACGTCGACCACGCATTTGATATCTCAATATATTTTTATACTCATTGCAAGTAAGGATAATATAGCATGCCAACACACTATTCCATCAAATAAAAAAACCAAAAATGTTTGGCTTACTCCTGGAATGGTTCAATAGCTTCATGATGTAATAGCACATAACGATGTGCTTGTGTCCATGATCTATCATCCAACTCCACCATATCAATCATCCAACTCCACCACTTGTCTTAGATTTCTCACAGGTTTATCAAATACAGTTTCAACATCAACCAAATATCTTGAACAAAAAGTTGCACATTCTTCTGCCAGATATCCTTCTGTAATAGATCCTTCAGGAAATCTCTTATTTCGGACATAATTTTTTAACTTGAGCAAAAACCTGTAACAATAAGCTAAAAATATTAAGCCCACAAATTTTGCTTGATAAGATATTATAAAAATTATTGAACGAGGAAACTAATACTGTTCGATTGGATATATCCATCGGTAATAAACAAGATCACTGAGCTTAGCCTCCAATGGAAGATGTATAACCAGGTGCACAATTATAGTGAAGAATGAAGGTGGAAAAATCTTTTCTAAGTGGCATAAAGCTATTGCTATTCGATCTTGAAGCTTGTCAGTGTCTTCCACCTTAAGTACTTTACCACAAAGGATTTTGAATATATTTGAAAGTTCTTTAATGGCAAGAGTCACTTGTTTTGACATGGATGAGCTCAAAGCAATTGGAAGCAAATCATGTAGTAATATATGATAGTCATGAGATTTTAACCCTTGAAGTTTTCGTTCTTTCTCATTCACAACTTTGGAAATATTTGAAGAGTATGCATCTGGAACTTTTATATTCCTCAATACATAACAAAAGAGATCTTTTTCAGCTTTGGACATGGAAAAGGATGCCGGTGGTATTCTAGTATTTCCATTGGAAAGATGTTCAGGATGAAGCTCTCGACAAATGCCCAATTCCACCAAATCTAGTCTACTTTTTAAATTGTCTTTTGATTTCCCATCCACATTAAGAATTGTTCCAAAAATATTTTTACAAATATTTTTCTCAATATGCATGACGTCGAGATTGTGGCGCAAAAGATTATGCTTCCAATAAGGTAATTCAAAGAAAATGGCTCGCTTCTTCCATAGTATTGCCGCATGTGATTCATCTTCCTCTACCTCATCCTCATCATTATCTACGGTGACTTTGGACACTTGATGTCATCTTTTCACTGATGTAGAAGTATATTTGGATTTCTTCAAATTATATTTCATCCCTTTCCCATATGTAAATTGCAAATCTTTTAACATGAACAAAATATCTAATCCAGAAATTGCCGGAGGAGCTCCACGCATCTCAACTGTACCATCAAACATATGTTTCTGTAATCAGAATGGATGATCATTTTCTAACCACCGTCGATGTGACATGAAACAAAACTTTTTCCCATTAGGTAACCATCTTGAAGAAGTTTGTGGCGCACAACAAAGACATGCATATTTTCCTTTGGTGCTCCAACTTGATAAATTTGCATAAGCAGGAAAATCATTAATAGTCCATAATAAAGCAACCCTCAGCTGAAAATTCCTTCTTATTAATGCATCAAATGTCTCAATACCGACCCATAATTGCTTTAACTCTTTAAGAAAAGGTTGCAAGTAGATGTTGATATCATTTCCAGGACCTTTGTGGCCTGGAATAATCATTGATAAGATGAAAGAAGGTTGCTTCATCCCAATCCATGGAGGCAAATTATAGGGAATCAAAACTAGTGGCCAAGTACTATAAGATGTACTTAAAATCTTGAATGGGTTAAATCCATCTGAAGAAAGCCCAAGCCTAACATTTCGTGGTTCGAAGCAAAATCTGGATATCTTGCATCAAGTGATTTTCATGCTTCAGCATCGGTAGGGTGTCTCAAACAACCATCATTTGTTCGACCAGTAGCATGCCAAACCATATCAACTGCAGTCTTAGAAGACATGAAAATCCTCTGCAATCGTGGTATTAAAGGAAAATACCGTAAAACCTTTGTAGGTCTCTTATGAATGATATCACCATCATCATCCAAAGATTGTTTGGGATCATTCGACACCTAACGAGAATGTCCGCACACATGACAAGATTGTTGATGTTCATTAAGCTCCCAATATAGCATGCAGTTATTGGGGCAACTATGAATTATTTCATACCCAAGACCCAAATCCTTAATGACTTTCTTGGACTCATGACTACTTCTAGGAATAGCAGCTGAGGGAAAGAATTCTTTTAGAAATTCAGTCAACAGATCGAGCCCTTTTCCAGTTATCCCACACATGCATTTTAGATGAAACAAGCGAATGCAGAAATACAATCTAGAATGCTTTGATCTCTCATAAAGGTTTTCATTCATTTCTGTCAACAACTTGTAAAACTTTACAGCTTCCTCTGAAGGTTGTTCATCATCGACCCCCCATAAGTTCCATCCCCAACATTCACTTCAACATCAATTTCACAGATATTAGGATCTGAAGTCTCTTGATCAACTTGATGCATATTAAAAGCATCCCTTAACAATTCATCCATGCCATCTTTCCTAACTTAAGGGGTTATGTTATGAGAATTTAAAACTAAAACATTTGTGAAAGTGGTTGTTATATTAGTAGTGGGTGATGGAACATGTTCTCCATGGAAAAACTAACATGTATATCCTTGTAGAATTCCATCACATATTAAATGTTCAAGCACTACTTCACGGGTTCGCCAATTAATATTTACGCACTTTACGCAAGGGCATACAATCATACCATCTTGACTTGCATTATTGAATGCAAACTTAAGAAATTCTTCCACTCCATGTTCATATTCTTGGCTCAATCTTGACTTATGCATCCAACTCTTATTCATTTTTGCTTATATATTAAAAATGATAATTGGATAGTTACAAATTATATGTTCATGTGTCGTGAAGATTAAATATTGATTATTATAAAAGAGAAATCACTACCTTGCAATTAATGTTATGTATGTATGTCCCATACAATGCATAATATAAAACTAATTTAAATTTAAAACTATTAAGAAATATAAGGTTTTAAACTAAATTGAAACTATTCAATTGATAACATATATATATATATATATATATATATATTAACTTCAATTGGTATATTAACCAAAAACAAATCCAATAAAGAGACAAAAAAATAAAAAATAAAAATAAATAAATTCTTAAATAGGTTATCAGAATGTATATAGACATTAACCCATAACCAAGGTGTAATAGCTACAAAATAAGATAATAATTCAACCGCTAATCAGAGGTTATTCCAAAGATATATCTGTACTTTGGAAAAAAAAACCTAAGTAAATTTAAATAACTCAAACATTTATGCCATTATCTTTTTAAATAATTTAGGTATGCAACAACACATCCAATTGAAATAGATTCTTGTTATATTTATATGATGTTGAGAGACTAGAAGAGAAAATCTACATGCATATGGTCATTGATTTAACCATTCTGCTATTGAGTAATTCTAATAGACGATCTTGACAATATCAATATGTGAAAGTTTATTTACCTTGAATTGGTATTTCAGCAGAAGGAAAACTAATACACTAGAGTGGTATTCTCTATCTTGCTGAGAATGGTAAGTATGAATTATACATACATATATATATATATATATATATATATATATATATATATATTTGACAATTACAAGATAAAAAAGCTGATGAAATTGAGTAATACCTTCTATCTTGCTAAGAAATCAACTAATAAATGTTTTGGAGATTTTTTCGATGGAAGGAAATTCCCAGAATTATGCTTCAAACTCAATCATTGGAAATTTTTTGCTCTAGTGAGTTGGGCATTTATATAGGAGCATTTATTCTTGCTTGGTTGCTTGGACTTAGGGTTCTATTTGTTTTCATCCCAACTAAATTTCCTTGGCGGAAAAATACAACCATCGATGTGATTCACTTTTTTTCTAATGTGGTCTTAAAGAAATCCATTAGTATGAATCATCTTTCTTCCTGAATACACTACATAAATGCATCAAAGTGAGAATATTTTTCATTTCTTTATCGGTGATGTTGAAAATTAGAATGATTTTTTATGGCAGCTGATTTCAGGGATATTGTGGTATGTACTTGTGCTTGGCTATTTTTGAGAAAAGTCTACTATATGCTAGGTTTTGTTCATCAAAATATGTTATACTACCACCCCTAAAACTTCTATTTGGGTTCATGTTTCTTACTTATAGCATGACCAATCAAATTAGTATTCGCAGCATATTCTACTATGCCACTTATGCTTTAGATGTGGCCTTCATTTTTTTTTTTGTTCGTCTGAGAAAAATGCCTGCAAAATGGCAAGTAAATAATATGCGTGAAAAATCATACAGATATGATTGCAAAGATTGCAAGGTTAGTATAGTCCTTTGTGCTTGTAAATTATGTTAATATCAGAACAAATTAAATCATACAAGCAAGAATAGATAAGATGAGTTTGTACATAAAGTACTTGCTGAACCTCTAGATCAAATGATCTCTTTTTCAAATGAGGAGGAGGGGGGCTCAAGTATAGGTCCTTGGAGATCCTCCTTATTCCTTAAAATCACACCAAAATCTCATCAAAAACTAAACACAAAACAATCCAATGAAAACTGAATACCCAAATCCTAAGCTCACCAAATAGAACTTGAGATTCTTAAGAAGATCCGCAACCGCCAATCAACAGCCTCCTTCACATCAAAACCATCCTTGAGGAGCTGCAACATAGGTGTGAATGCAGTGATTTAGCAAGGATTTACCACAAATTATTGAAAGATAAAAAGATTACAACATACGAACCCCAACGAAACGAAAAATACCTAAAAAAAGGCATGATCAAGGTGCAAGGCCTACAAGGAAGAGAATTATCGAGGTGCAAATCCTCACGGATCTAGACGTCTACTATTCTCATGGCTGCCACACACACATAGAGAAAGAGAGAGCGAGAGAGATAAACACCATGCAGAGAGACCGGCCGATTTTGTAAGTATTTAGAAAACAAATCTCCTGGTGTTTATACATCTAAACGCCGCAGATTAAAATTTAGTCTTTTATAATTACTAAGAGAAACGAACTTCCCTGGTGTTTATTCCAAAAACACCGTTTAAATAACACATATGTCCTGCGTTTTTAATATAAAAACGCCATGACAAAAAATAATTTCTCGCCCCCAAGTTTTACCTAGCCCGCAAAGCAACTTGCCCGGTGCTTTGGTCAAAAAATGCCATACAATGTAATATACTACCGGTGTTTATGTAAAACACCGCCATAAAAGTGCCGCGAAAGCACTAATTTGGTGGAGTGCGTCAAGTCTATGATGGGCAGACTTACAATTAGCCCCATAAAAATTTCTTATAAATAGGGAGTGGTCCCTGACTGAGCACGCAACGATATGAGATTCAGAATTAAGGTTTTCTAAATTAGGGTTCCTATCTCCCCTCTCTGCGTGTGATGAGTTAGAAGAACCATAAGGCCCAATCATCATCATCATCATCATCATCAATTGATTCAAGTGTAGGTACGCTTCCGCTAAATTTATGTTGTTCCCAAATAATTTTCAATCATGAAGAAGGTCCTGATTTTTCATAGGGATTATTCCCATGCTAAAATCCATCAAGTTCCATCAAGTGGTACCAGAGCGATCTTGCTTTGGAATTATTTGGGATTTATGATTGATTAGATCTTTTGGATTAAATCTTAATGCTTGAATTTATTGATTTATATATATGTATAATTTGATTTGCATGTTTAGGTTGATTTTCATGCTAATACAAAATTATATTGAGTAATATATATATATATATAGCGATGTCGGTGTAGAAGTTATTTGACTTCGTTAGCATATATATGTGATTAGTGTGAAAAATTACATGTTGATTAGATATCCGTGTATGTATATTTAATTTAATTTGTTTGTTTTAATCTCATGAGAATCCTTCAGAGATTTTGAGAATTATTAGTTGATTTATATATATATATATATATAGGGAAAACATCATCTAGGGACGTCCCTAGATTTCAAATCTAGGGATGTTTTTAAATCTAAGCCGTTGGATCATCATCCGATGGTTGATTGATTATATAAACACTGTACACCTTTTTTTTACTGTTCATGATCACTGTACAACACTGTAGAACGTGGTTTCTACTGTTCATAATGATAAGAGCCGTCAGATTTTCATCCGATGACTACTATGGACATCCCTAGATTTGAAATCTAGGGACGTCCCTAGATGATGGATTCTCTATATATATATATATAATATAAGTTTAGTGGATGTGGGCCCTCTTGTCCTCGTTGGAGGCTGAGACGTGTGGAAGCTCTTGATCACAAGAGCATTTGATGCCCATCTAATTAACATTATTCACTTTAACTTTGTATTTCACGTATTACGAGAATTGTTGATTGGCCTTATGTATATATTATCTACAGAACAATTATATATATATATATATATTCATGATATTGTTTTTGTGATAAGAATGGATTCTTTTATACATCATGCATACTCACGGATTTCAATAGATGTTTAAATTTAGTTTAATCAAGTTAATCTTTATGATTATCAAAATCAAAGTTGAAGAGAACGATTAATAATTTACATTAATTTAAATTTTACTTTGATTTTGAATTAGGATAACATTTGGATTTTACTTTAATTATTGAGGTTTATTATCATGAAATTAATTTTTGTTCATGATTATAAAGTTGTTTTAATAATCATTAAAAAAAAATAACAACTTAGAGTTGCTTTTATAAGCCTTATTGGGTATTTACTGCAATTGGTAAAAGCAACATTGTCACGAAAGTGATCTTTGTTGTGGAAACTTTTTGTTTGTGAATAACCATGGTGTTAGTGTATGATTATTCTCATGCAGACAACACGTCACCCCAAAGGAAGACTGTTGTCTGACAGAGATTTGTTTGCACATGTGGTAATAAGTTGTTTATAGTTATAAAGTGTCTATTGTGAGTATTTAGTCGGACCAAAGGAAGACTTTATACTTGATTAAATTTTACTATAAAAACTTAATTACTGCAACAAGTTAATTGCTAGTGAATTGAATCTCTGTCCAAAAACTAGATTTGATGTCACTCAATTAACTTAAAGATGGGTTGTTGTTATTTGTATGTTTTGATTATAAGACCTTTAGTTAATTAACTGTGAGCTAATTATTGATTATTGCTCTCTGTATAGTTGCCATCATGAGTGTTAATAATGAGTTTGCTATGCTCAATGGCATTCCCATGCTTAATGACACCAATTTTAAGGTTTGAAAAAAAATAAAGTAACACTCGTTTTGGAGATGTATGGATATAGACTATACGTTAAGGGAACAATGTCATGCACCTCTGATAGATCAAAGTTCCATTCATGATAAGAGAGTCTTTGAGAGATGAAAGCTGCCTAACCATATCGGTCTACTGATCATGAAGAATACAATCCCAGAGGTTTTCAGGACACTATGTCTGAGGAAAAAGATATCTAACAATTCCTCGACACCTTGGAAGAGTGGTTCGCAAGAAGTGATAAGGCGGAGACTAGTGTTACCCTAAGAAAACTAGTCTCTATGAGGTATAAGGGTGAGAATATAAGGGAGTAGTCCTGATATGTGTCATCTAGCTAGGAAATTAAAAGGTTTGAAAATTGAGCTGCCAAAGAAGAGAAAGAGTTTAGAGTGGTTTTGTGAATATTGAAATTATAGGGATAAACTCCATTATTGTGGATCCACTTGCATTAGCACCTATAGTTTTCAACAAACATGTTGCTTATGTGGTTGGCATTAGTAAAGATGCTTTAATTAGTGGGAGTTTATATTTAGTTAGCTTAATATTTGTATTAATATCATGACATTTTTAACATATTTTATAAAATTTCTAATTTATTCTTTATTTTACTATGAACTATGATTTCATAAAATTTTTAAAGTTGGACCAGGTGGAAATAGACAAGCGTAGATCACATTAGCTTGTAATTTCCATATTACACATCTACACTTGATCTATGTCGTTAGTTAAATCGGTATATGTGATCATTGTGGGTTTAGTTGCATTATACTGGCGACGACTGCCCCTTTGTTCCATGTATAGATGAGGCTGATGGACAAGATTGATTTAGGCAATTTCTCAGTTGTGACCACATTTTAGTTGTTGATAGTAATTTATACACAATTTTTGAATTCCCGAAAGCGCATGATTGTATGGTCCAAGTGGGAGATTGTTGGGTTTTGGACCACATATCATGTAGGGTATAAGGATATATGTGCACAAGTAGTGTAAATATACACGACCAATATTTATAATTGTGTATATCTTATTATATTTAATTTTGAATAGGCCCAATTGTGGTGATCTAATTAAAGTTTAATTAAATAGGGTCCTAATTATCTAAACTAGATGTGTGGATTTAAATAATAATAATATTATGATGTGTATAATTCCCGGGGACAAATCTGTCAAGTCTATGATGGGTAGAATTGTAATTAGCCCTATAAAGGTTTCTTATAAATAGGGTGTAGTTCTTGACTGAGCACGCAACGATTTGAGATTCAAAATTAGGATTTTCTGAATTAGGATTCCCATCTCCCCTCTTTGTGTGTGATCAATTAGAAGAACCATAAGGCTCAATCATCATCATCATCAATGGATTCAAGTGCAGGTACGCTTCTGCTAAATTTATGTTGTTCCCAAATAATTTTCAATCAAGAAGAAGATCCTGACTTTTCATAGGGATTATTCTCATTCTAAAATTCATCAAGTTCCATCAAATACTAGTATATACTAATTAAAAAATGTCAATATATGAACCGTCAAAGGTTCAAGATAAAACCAATTCATGAGAATTAACAGTCATTGAGGATGATAATGATATGTTTGTCCTCTAAACAAGCCCATCCAATCTATCTCCTATCATTCTTCAAGGGAAACGAACGCACTTGAAATGGGTTGGGATGGACCTAATCCAATCTCGTCCATTAATCCACTTTGTGTTAAAATGATGTGGCTTCATCAAGGGTAAGTAGGTGACTCAATTTGACCCTTGCTTTCTTCCTTGCACCATAACCATAGCACTTGTACTCTCCATAGAATGAAGTCCTACAATGGTGTCACATTGATTGATGAGATTGAAATTTTTCTTAATACAAGGTTTTTCACTTTTGCTTGCATGCCCTTGTAAAAGAAGAAATATTCCCTTGTAAAAATAATAGTTAATTATATATCACTGTAAATGTATTTATTTATATAGCTATCTAACCAAAATCTATTGAAAAGTTTATAAAAAACTAAACTCCTCACTCATCCTGAGAAAAAAAATAAATAAATCTATATTTTCATAAAATGCATTTGTTGCAATTAATTTTCAGTCATAAAATATAAAAGCAAATAACAATAGTTGGTTGTTGTATATATATTTCCCACTAATATTTTTCAATATAAATATATAAATTTGAGTCTTTCATTTTATTTACCTTTGTGTGGTTGGATTGTTTCAATTAGACCAATCATATGGTGATATTTTATTATGGTGATATTGTATTAGACATGTAAGTGTTGCCATAAATTACTCGAGAGTAAGATCCCCACGATCTTCCAAGAATCACAGTGTAAACTTGCATAAAACAAAGCTATAACCAGTGTTTTTATTGAGCTATTATTTGGCATTTCTATTTATGGAAAAAAATTAAACTAAAAAAAATAGTAACTAGGTCCAATTCAATAGACAAGGGGTTCCTTATAAACAAACCAAACTTTAATACTATATTAGATACACACTAAACTATTTGCCACAATTTAAGTGGCCCAAACTTATATTTAAATCTATAATTTCTAAATTAATTGATGTGGAACTATTAGTTACATAATTATCTTTGAAAGGGACATACTTCAAAAAAAAAAAAAAAGCATTTCTGAAGATGAAATTTGTGGCTTCTTCTATATAACAATTTGAGTAGTAGTGTTTTCATAGGAAAGTATTCTACATGCATAAAAAGCTACTCTATCACCAAATACACTTTTAGAGGTCGTTTGGTATGGGGGAAATGTTAGTGTAAGCCCTAGCCCCAATACATTGTATGAACTCTTATTATTTGGATAATTATTATGAGCCATCATTTTATCTATTATTATTTCTATGCAGAGTTAATAAGATAAAATATCCTTGAATATTGGTTCTGCTCAAGTTATCAAATGCGTGATTTGGATAGTAAAACCTTGAAGCATAAACTAGAACAATATTCTAAATGTCCCTAGTCGATTATTTTCATGGGAATGAAAATAAATTAAGGCTAGTATATCTTTCGTGAGATGGCCTTGTTTTACGGATCATAAGATATGGGATATCAATCAAAGGACATAGATACATGTTAGGGAACAGTGTACCTAGATCGATCCGCTCTTGAGAACACTACATGGTTGTAAAGTTATAAGTGTTTTTCTCAAGCAATTCTTATACTCGAATCCTTCAACTTGAAATCACTATGGATCTCGGATGAAGCCTTACATGCTTTAACTTACGCCTAACGTCATTCGTAACTGAGTGGCAAGTACGGGTATGTTTGGGCATGTTACGGTCATGCTGAGAGATATGAGTAAAGTGAAGGGATTGTCCCTCTCTGTAGAGAGAGTGAATATTACCGGCCACTTGATTAGTGAGACTGAGTAGTGCGTGGCCACGCCCAATGGAAATGATAAGAGTTATCATTTACTTGACCTAGTCAGTTCATTAAGGGATTAAGAAATTAATTACCATTAAAATAAGAGTGACTCGCTCCATGTCTTATGTTAATTAAGATATTCAGTGGCAAAGGATTGTATGAGGTTGCAATAGGTTCTGTTAATTCTCGAAATTGACCTTCATTTAATATTGGGTAATCGTATTATTTTGCTAGAGAATAATTATGATTTATGAGTGTTAAAATTGTTTAAGCTCATTGCTAATGTTAAATGCATCTACAGGATCGTACACTAATAATGTCGGGATCAAGGTTCCTTATTTGTTACTTATTGTACCACCTATTTAGGGTTTTGGTGAAAAACCTAAATTAGGTGGAGCGAATAGCTTATTCAGATTGGGTCTTATTAAGTGTTGATCCAATCTAATCGATTTGGTTAATTAAAATGGTTCAATTAATCAAGTAAAGAAGAGATTCCTAATTTGATTAGGAGTGAAGGGTTTTTTTTTCATAAATTAGGGTTTTGGGTTTCCAATATAAATAGATGGTCTAACCCTAATATGAGAACTAAGAAAGAAGAGAGAGAGAAAAAAAAAAAAGATAGAGTGATTGAGAGATTGTCTCTTAAGAAACCCTAGCCGCCACCCACTCTTCTCCCTTGGCCGCCGCCGTTAGATCCTGCTACCGGAACCCACCACCACCGTGCCTGCATCCACTTTTCTCTTGAATCTCGGGTGCTTGCTATTCGAACCAAGAAACAAGTGTTGTTTCTTGAGGTACTAACATACCTACTTGATTTCCATAGGCGTTCATGTGTACATGATAGTAGAGGGGAGTCGCAATTTGCAGTCCCTTTCGATTTCGGGGAATCAAGGGTGTGTTCAGAATCATCATCAAATGAAAGGTATAAGTTTTAATTATCTATTTTTTAGGATTTAATCCTAGTTCTGGCATGCGTTAGGGTTTTATCATGTTTACTTACCGTTAAAAATTTTGTTATCCGCTGCGTTTTGGCATGTATTTTTCGCATGATAATTCCCTTGTTAGAGTGATAAAATCCCAATAGCAAAGTAAGAACTTTCCCTGGAAAGTTAAGGTTGTGAAACACTTTCATATGTTTTGTTGAAAAAAAAACCATATAAAGTAATGGTCAATTTGCAATTACTTTCCTTTTGACCAAGGAAAAGGATTCACAGGGGAAGGGGTGTGAAAAAAGATTACATCATGGGTGGGAAAATATGAGACATGTGAAATTCCAATTTCACCCTTTTCTAACACTAAAATTCTTTTCTTTTGTCATGTCTTCTTTTTAAAAACCATAATTTTATCGAAGAACTTCTCCAGCGTCTTCATTTTCAAAACCCTAGCGCAAGCCTGTCTTAGTTAGTCCCATAATTATTTGTAATTTTTTTACGAATTTTTTCGTATTGCCTTTGATGTTGTTTGATTTGATAATGGTTTTTTATTTAAAACTCATTGAAAGATACATGCGCAATACATTTTCTTTATGTGAGATCTATCCACAAAGAGACTGCCAGAATTCATAGGAAGTGTGCCTCTTGGATCAAGTCTGGGTAATCATATTTTTCATAACAGAAAAGCATGAGTTAAATACCTACTTTTGCCGGGTATATAAGAAAATTTCTTAATTTATTTATACATAAGCCATTGATTAATGTGAAAATTAAAACATAGTTAAAATTAAAATAATTGATATTTATTGATGTTCATTAGGTTCATTAGGTCCACCGTTTCTTGATTTTTTTTATACTATTATCATGTTATTTTTGTGGATGTGAAAATTAAAATAATTGATGTTCATTGATGTTCATTAGGTTTCTTGTGTTTCTCATATTTTTTATGCTGTTAAATTATTGTAAATAGAAGTTATGTATAATCTTACCATAGAATTAACTAAAAATATAATATTTAGATTGCCTAACTGAAGAAAGTCAAAAGAAAATTGAAGTGTAAAATAAATACAACATGTAATCCTATGGTAATAGATTTTACTGCAATTCACTCCACACCAATATATATATATATATATATATTTATATATATATATATATATATATATTCACAAAACTCATGATTCTCAAACCAAAATAGAACTAGAAACACAAAGCCTACATATCTATACCATTTGAAAAACTTAATTAAAATACAAATAAATGTAGATTCTCAAACAAATACATGGAAAAATTCAATTAATGTTAAAAGTTAGTAAATTAAAGGGTGCGGTATGAAGTAGTATCTAAATGACTATATGCATAATAGATATGAGAAAACAAGTATTAATAAAGATGTAAATATATTTTATCGCCACATAATTACATGATTAAATAGTGTGCTTCAAGTAAGCACAGTCTATTTCTTGAACCCTCTATATATCAACATGACAATATTTGGTTTCATCAACTTAACAATGACCAACATGATATTTTATATGCTTTTATATTTTTTTTTGTTTATTTGAGATTATATTATACACTTTGATTTCATCAATCTTTTTAAAGCCTTTGATTATGTCATACATTTTTATAGGTATATTTTGTTATTATAGTTGCTGAAATGGATGAATTTTTAGAAGAAGAACATGCAATACTCTTGATTGCTTATACTGTTGCTCTCCATCTCAATAACCTATTTTTTGTTATTGGTTCAATGTTAGAATTCTACTGCTCAAGATTGAAAAATAGAAAGCAAAAGAGAAGAATAAGTTATACTTATGAGAGGCATCTCATTAGGCTAGTTAATTTTAGAAGAATGGTGTTTGATTCAAATTTGACATGTATGGAGAACATTAGGATGAATAGAGTAGCCTTTTACAAATTATGTGATATGGTTGAAAGCATTGGTAGGCTTGTCCCAACGAAAAATATGAACATTGAAGAAATGATTTCCTTGTTTCTCTATATTATTTCTTATCATGCTAAGAATAGAATTGTGAAAAGATAATTTGTAAGGAGTGGGAGACAATAAGTAGGCAGTTTGGTCTTGTCTTACTCTTTGTATTGAGGTTACATGAAGAACTATTTAAGAAGCCATATCCTGTATCTTTGAATTCCATAGACTTTCGATGGAAATGGTTTAAGGTAAAAGAAATTTATATAAATGTCTCTAATTTAACATTTATTCATTTGAACTAGTTGATATACTAATTAATGTGTTTTATGTTAAACTTTAGAATTGTTTAGGTGCCTTAGATGGGATATACATTAAAGTCAATATCCCAGAAGTGGAAAAGCCTAGATATAGGACAAGGAAAGGAGAAATTGGCACTAATGTTCTTAGTGTGTGTTTACAAGATTTGCAATTTCTATACATATTGACTGGCTGGGAAGGCTCTGCAACAAATTCTAGGGTATTGAGAAATGCAATTTCTAGACCAAATGGATTAAAAGTTCCTCAAGGTAATAATATCAAATGTTCTTAAACTAGTAAAACCTTAGTATAATATTTATCAATCTAATTAAAAAACTTAAAAGGACTTTCTATTTTCAGGTTTTTACTGTGTCTATGATGCTGGTTATACAAATGGAGAGAGATTTTTAGTTCCATATAGAGGTCAACGTCACCATTTAAATGAGTGGAGACAAAACAATCTCTCTCGATCACAAAAAAAAAATTATTTAACTACAAACACTCAAGTGCGCGCAATGTCATAGAAAGATGTTTTGGACTTTTAAAAATGAGATGGAGAATATTTAGGGGCAGGCCTTGGTATCCCGTTAAAACACATTGCCATATCATAAGTGCATGTGAATTACTACACAATCATATTAGGAGGTAGATGGCTCTTGATCCACTGGAGGCAGAATTGGATGAGTCATATGTGAATTCCGACCCTATGTTTGATGCACAAAGTATCTAGTACATTAAGACCTCCAATGCATGGAAAATTTTTAGAGACAACTTGGATCAGGAAATGTGGAATGAATGGCAAGCTTCTAGGAAGATTATTATTGTTATTATTATTATTTTGGTTTTCACTTTTCAATGGCAATTATTAGTCCATGTTTAATGTCTTTTTGGGCAATTTATGTTATTTTTTATAATGGAAAAAAAACTCTCTAATGACAATTAAACTCTCCTTTTTTATGCTAATATACTCTCATTTTAGATATGTATCTATTAAATTGTTTATCATATGAGATCCTCTACGTCCTAGCCTTGGCAATAATAATATTTACTTTAACCTTTGATGTCATATGGAGAATTTAACAAGTCCAACATGTGTAAGGACCAACAAGAGGAACAACCATCAATGGACTCCAGCTGAGGATATAGTTTTGGTTGAATGTTGCTTAAAGCTTGTGAATCAAGGTTGGAGAGTAGATAATGGCTTCAAGACAGGGTATTTGACTCAACTACAAAAATGGATGGCTAAAAAGATACCTAACTACAAAATTATGGGTGATCCTTATATTAAATCAAGGATGAGGACACTTAAAGCACAATGTATATCACTTAAGAGATGCGGGGTCAGTCTGGGTTTGGATATGATGAAGCTAATCAATGTGTTACTTGTGATGATGATGTGTGGTTTTCATGGCTCAAGGTAATATGAAATAGGCCTATGCTAATTATTTTATAAAATTATGTTTTTATATACAATGTTACTAATAACAACTTATATATGCAGAGTCACAAAGATGCCTCTGGTCTTAGAAACAAGGCATTCTCTTATTTTGATGAGTTAGCAATAATATTTGGAAAAGACCAAGCGACTGGAGATGGAGCAGAATTTGTAGGTGAATCAGTTGAAGCTATAGAAAGAGAGAATTTAACATTCGCTGCAACCAAAGCAGCTTCTGAAGCTAATGAATCAATGAACAAAACGGTCCAAAATAACTATTTTGGTGTAGATGTTGAGTTGGAAGATATGAATGAAAGTGTCTTTATCTCTGAAAATGCATGCAATGAACCCTTGAATGGTTCTTATTAAAGGAGGAAGGTGCTATTACAAATGCAAGGTGGATTGAGTGTGCCTTCAAAGAAAGGGAAGAAAAAGGGATCGACCAAGGATCAAGTTGATGATTCATTCTCCAAGCATATGGAAAGATTTTATGATATTTGTGATGGAACAAAGCAAGAGATAGGTAAAGTGGAAATCTATTTCCAACATCTGAATGCAAATATGGGAAAAAGGACACTTCCTTATGAGAGAATAATAAAAATCAATAGTTTAACTGAAGAAGAGGTGGTTTGCACGATTGCCATAATTTCTGCCGACAAAGGCTAGACTGAATCATACTTTTTATTTCTTAATGACAATGCCAAGTTGATTTATGTGAAGAGTGTACTCAATGGAGTTATATAGTAGTTCCATTAGCCTTTACTTTTTTGCTTTGTAATGTCTGCAAGTTTCCTTTACAAACTAAACTGTTTCTAATTTGTTTTACTTTTGATTTTGGATTATGGTTTTTAAGAATACAATGAACTACTTCTTGTGTGAATGTTGTTTATTTATGATGTGATAGTATTGTTATTAAAACATGTATTTAAGGTATGGTTTTATTTTATTTCATTATTATTGAAGGGTAAAATTGAGAATAAACATAATTTTGCATGGAAAGATAATTCAAACCAAACAAAGAAATTCATTTCGCATGTATTTCAATTACAATTTTCAAGGTTCATACCAAACACTGTATTGTTACTTTGCAGGGAAAGTAAATGCAATGAAAGTGTTACCATGCAAAGTACCAAACTAGCCTTTAGAATTAGTACTTGAGCACCTGGGCCATATGCATTCTACAAACACAAAGTATTTGAAGAGTAGTATCCACAACAAATGTGTTTGAGTGTCTTGATAGGAAAGGATGATACATGCATAAAAAGCCACTCTATCATTGGATACACTTAGGAGGCGTTTGGCTTCTGGATTCATGCCTTGGGAGTGGGAATGAGATGCACCCATAAAGTTTAAACTCATGTATGGCAACCAGGATAGGAGTGGCTTGAGGGTTGTCATGGTAATGGGATGAAGGCATGTGGGGTATTTCCATTCCTCTCAAAATTGAGGGGATTTGGACTCCTTAGTATTAAAATGACAATTATACCCTTCCTTTAGAAAAAATTTCCACCTTTCTTTCTTGTTAGTTATTTATTTATTTAATAAACAAAAAATTATTAAATTATATCAATTAGTTGAAATATTGAATTATAATTAGAAGAAATAAATAACATATTAAAAATATTAAATAAAATAAAACACGTTATTTATTTATTAATTAAAATAACAAACATGTGTTATGTTAAATTAATTAGTTGTAATATTCATTTAAATTAATTAAAATAAATAAGTAAATATATTGCAAATACTTAATAATAATAAATCATGCTAATTATTTATTATTTAATATAACAAAATTTTATTAAGTTATACTAATTAGAAGAAATATTTAATAGCAATAAATTAAAATAAATAATTTAATATATTACAAATATTTAATAATAATCATGTTAATTATTTACTATTAAAAATAAATTATTGTTTTGTAAAATTTCATCATATTTATATAAAAGGGCATAAGTGTAATTTTACTATATTTCTCTCTCTTAGTTTTCATAGTTTTAACTCTCATTCCCTCCAACCAAACACCTTTATCATTATCCTCTCATTTCCTCATATTCTCATTCTCATTCCTCCCTTTTTTCATTCACCCCTTTCCATTCATATTCCGCAATCCAAACGGGCCATTAGGATTGTGGAAGAGAAATGGGAATGAGAATAGAGAGAAAAGAATAAATAATAAAAAACGTGTTTGGTTGAAAAGAATGGGTGTTGGGAATAGAAAAAGTAAGAGAGAGAAATATAATAAAATTACAAACATGCCCTTCTATATATATTGGATGATATTGTATAAACTAGTGGTTTATGTTTAATAATGAATAATTAACATGAGGTATTATTAAATTTTTTTAATATAATTATTAAATTCAATTTATTATAATTAAATATTTTAATTAAATAATATAATTTAACATATATTTGTTTATCAAATTATTTTAACTAAATCTTTCCATTAAATAGTTGTAGTTGAATCTCCATCTTTGAAAGATTGTAAATTTAATGTCATTAACCAATTTGATAGAAGGTATTCGAATTATTTACTAATTTTATTCAACTTAATTATCATGGTCAAAGTAAACAAAGTTACATTGAACAAACTTAATTTTGATTGTAGCCTTCAATAACTCGATCTTTCAAGCCGAAAAAAAGCAAAGTGAACAAAGTTACATTGAAAATTCAGAGAAAGCATCGAAGAAAATGACATTTGAATGGAAAAAAAATTGACAAATTAGTAATAATATCACAACTGATGCGAATTTCTCTTCCACAAGGAGACAGTCGATTCCTATACAAGCTTACCCATAACAAGATCCCCATTAATTTTCCTTTGACCATTCTATTAATGGCTGCCCAGTGTTTAGCAAAAAAAAAAACAACAACTACAGTTGAAAAACACAGCAACCACAGGGAAGCATGCATGTAAAAGCAAAAATTAATAAAAGCAAGATATAGAAATTAATAAAAGAGAAACAATAATGGCAGGACATTTCCCTCCAACTGCAAGAGAAACTAGTGTCAAATGCTTTGCAGCAGCAGATATAACAATTAATGCGTCCAACTCTACTACTCCCTGCTTAGTTTTTCAATAGCAATTTGGTGTGAGGCCTAACCTCGCCAAAGGAGCTTATCACAATATGGTTCCACAAATCAATGATAGATCCCGGAGTTCTTGAGAGATTATGAGAGATTCAAAATTTCAATTAGATTCAAGAAGTTAAGGAGAGATGAGGTGGTTGAAAAAAGTGAATAGTGGGGTAGGAGATGTGGATTGTTGGGGATTGCTGGAGGCTACTGGAATGTAAATCAATTGGGATGATGTGTTGAAGGATGGAAGAAGTTGAGATAGAGATGAAGGGAGAGAAAAAACCAAATCAGAGGGCAAACTATAATTTTATTCTATTGAAATCAGCAGTCCCCCGATTTTGGTTATAGTGAAACTCCTTTGTTAACCAAAGAACCACTCCTAAGACTTTCTACTCCATTCATGGTTGCCAAACAATAAAGAAGTTAGAAAAACAGAAAATTCCTACGCCAAATCTACAGTAGGGAAGTGTTTTAGGTATAATCAACATGGACACAAATTAAATGAATGCCCCTTGAAAAAGACCGTGAACATTATAGAGAAGAATGAAGAAATTATTTATGAGCTAGATGGTGATGAGGAAGATGAATATGAAGCAGATAAGAGGCAATTTATCTTATAAGGTGGATAATGTCGACTCCCAAATATGAAGGGAAAATTCAAAGCCATCAGTTACTTACAAACAAGGTGTCAGTACAATTACTGATGATTGAAGTTGTAAAAATATAATTAGGGAAACTTCTAAAATTGAGGAAAAAGATAAAAAAGTTGATTGGGAAAAGGTTGATGAAAGAAAGAAGACCAATGAGAAGGATTTCTCGGAGCTCTCAAAGAATCCAAGCTAAGGATGTGAATATTTTGAAGAGGAAGAGAAAGGAAGCTACTAAATGGAAAGATTTCAAGATCAAGAAATTTAAATTTTGGAAAAGTGATGGTTTGATGAAATATCCAATCACAAGCTTAATTGCCCAGTTTAAAACTCAAGGTCGAGTTTCTCGCGAGTGGGAGTGAATGACGCAACATGGTGTCTAATGATTTTAGGATTTTAAATTATCTTAGTATTTTATAATTATCTTGGCTTTATTAGTTATTTTAGTTTTATTTAATTATCTAGTATTTTGTAATTATTTTAGTTTTATTTACTATTTTGTCCTTAGTCTAAGCCTCTATAAATACTTGTTTTAAGATTTATAAAAGGAGATCGATGAATTGAGATTAATTTTCTTGTCTACTTAATTTTGAGTGTGAGTTTTTGGATTAAAACTGGGTATCCGTTGTGTCAATAAGTATTTTCTTTAGCTTGACCGAATCAAATATAGGAATTTATTCAATGTTTTAACCTGGTTCATACTTAAAATAAGTTGTGTGCTAGTTTAGTCGCCTTCATGAGTGCATGTGTTCAATACAAGCGTCGCGAATGTTACCCCATTTCCGGTGAGATAGTAAGTAGGCTCTTTTCCATAATGATGAATACCAAAGTTTAAATCAACATATCATTTAGCTCTTAAAATTGAAGTTAAAAATGCATCCAAAGGAAAACAGATAAGTTGATGTTTTTTATATCATGCCAGCTTCAATTTCAAATACTTTAAAATTATATTTATATATATACATATATATACACACAAAATTTCAAACTAATATATGGAAATTGATACGCTAACTGACAATCTTGATATGTTAACTGAAGTTATGTCATGCAATAAAGAGGCACTAAAACTTTCTAACAAGTTTCATGACAATAAGATAAAGAGGTAGATGAGTCCAAACATGTTGCAAGCTTAATTAACTAGCACATATGTATCTTTGTTATTTAGTCTTCAACTACAAGGGCAAAAATTTGCTTGACAGATAGACAAACAGATAAAGATGAATTATGTTGGTTGGTGATCAACAAAGAATGATGAAAATATGTATGGATCATGCACGGATGGATGCAATTATGTTAACAAATTAGCCTATTATGAAATACAAATTAATGCTTGAATTAATTACTGAGATGAAGTGTTACCTCAATTGTGTCAACAATGATTGTTCCAAAATCAATCACAGTTGCTTCTTTCTTCAGCTAGCTACCATGGATGAGGCCAAGCACTCCTACAGTTGTGATCACGATATCTGCCTGTCAAACAACTTGGTTTGGGTTCTATGTGAAAGAATAGGTGCCGGTTACTGTCTCACTATGCCTTTGCAAAAATAACAAATATCATAATAACATCTATGGTCACACAAATTTAGCTTAGTTCTTTTTTAACTTATAATAGTAGTGTGGTTGACACGCCAACCATCCTGCTTACTTTTTTTGCCCTTGATTTGAATTCCAAAATGATGAAGTAGCTCGACACTAGCCCTTGTTGCACATAGGACAAAGAGTAGTGACTGTGTCCTTTGTTAGCAGGCCAAAAACATTCAGATAGTGTTCGGCTGGTGGGATATTGTATCCCAACGATGGGGGATATCAATGCATCGGGATATCCATGGATGGAGATATCCATGAAAAGTGTTTGGTTAGTGGGATAAGTATATGGATATCCACTTTTGAATATTTGGTAAATGGATATGAGAGTTGTATGATAACCCTATTTATGAGGAAGTAAAATTACCCTTTTATTTAATTATTAATTTTTTAAAAATATCTTCAAATTCTTTAATTTAATTTAATTTAATTTATGGATAATTTCTCTAATTTATTTAAATTTAAATATTTTAGAAAAATATTTGACTTAACTAACCGATAATTAATAGATATATCAGTATATAATTCAGATGATAATCATGATATCACAAGTAAATCTTTAAATTACTTTCCCTTCCTCGTCATCATCATCTAAACATTATTCAATACAATTTAGAGACCTTCTACATACAAAAGACATGAATACTTTGATGTATTATAGAGAACTATAGATCTCAATGATGAGCTTTTTCTCCTGGGTCTGAACCCTTGACTCTCCCTCTCAATATTCCTTATAGATTGATCTAGCATCCGCTTATTCTTCCGCAACAACTCTAAAACCCATTTTTTTAAAAAAAAAAACATCCAATTTATCTGAATCCAAACAAATACTCACAAATCTAGGGTTATAGCGTTCATCGAAGATCATATAAAAAGCGAAAAAGCCACTACTTGCAAGAGTTTTCCGATTGCCGAAGAGAAAACTCATCGTGATTCTTCAAGATTGAGAGATCGTTTCTACGTTGATCTTTGAGGTTCTCAATCGAAGGATGGTCTTTAAGCTTTGACATGACGACACCAAGCCTCGTGGATGAGGCTGGATGGGAGGAGGAGAGAGAGAGGGGATGGAGAGGGACGATATGGTGGGATGAGTGGTGTCCCACCGAATTTGAGGGACACCACTCATCCCATTTTTCAGGGATGGGGGCCATCCCCATCCAGCCCCATCCGGGAAACCAAATACTCGGACAGGGCTGTAGTCTTGGATATCGCATCCTCATCCCGGGATATCTAGGCAATCAAACGCTACATTAATGGATGAAAGTTATCCACATCTTTCTCTACCCTTACACCACTAATAATATTATTATAATCCATATGCCCCATTTAAGAAAACTATTCCATTTGTTTGAGAATAAGTTAATAAGTAAAAATGGAGAAAAAAGAACATTTGGGGTTAAAAATTCTAATATAGTTAAATTAATTACATATGGCAAAAGTAGCAACATGAAAGCCACATAGACTGATGGGTCTTCATTGAATCTTGATACGGTAGTAACTATATCATTATCAGTGGAATCCATCAGAAGTACAGCTACTTGAGATGACATCCTAACTTCCTCATAAGCCTTCACTTTAAAACCAATGTAGTGTCATCTTTAACAAACAAAAATTATCGCTAGTTCATGAACTCCATCAATTACATTCTTTATGTGTCGTGCTTCCTCAACAACGTATGACCTGATTTATCTAGCAACAGATATACCATAGATTATTTTTGGAATTCATTCTTCATCCACTCGACTTATGTTTAAAATTGAAGTTGTAATATATATGATAACAATATATCAAGCTTTGTAAGAACAAAATAGAGAAATGCTTCAATGAGACTTATGCATGAAAGTTGTAATATCACTACAAGAGTTAAAATTTTTAATGACAATTTCTTTGTGTCACTAGGCAATCTTGCCACAAATATTAGGTTTTTTGTGTCAAAAAAGGTAACATACACTATTAATTAAGTTAATTATGGCAACTTATATTTTTGTCACTATTATAGTGATAATTGTGAAAATTTAGTATATGTCATAATTAAATTATCATTATTAATACATTAACAGTGGGAAAAAAAATTGTGTCCAATGTTTATTACTAAAAGCATACAAGATTTTATGTCAAAATTTTTTTGATGAGAATGATGTGTAATTGTGAAAAGAAATATTGTCGTCACTATAATTTTTTAATTTATTGTGATGAAAGTGTTCTCCATTACTCAACATATATTTTTTGTTACAACAATTTTGCCACAAAAAAATTCAATCATTTAGTGCCCACTAAATATTGCCACAAACATTAAATTTCTCAACCATGTTATTGGGGTTTTTATACTAAAAAAGTTAATTGCCACAATAGTTTGGATTAGTTGTGACATCTAATTATTTTGCCACTATTACAATTTCAATTATGACAATTTAGTATCCATCACTATTATCCATCTTACCTTTTGTGTCAGTAGTTTTGGATACAAAAAAAAATATCAAACACGTAGTATATATAGTTGTAAAATTATATTGTTAATGAAATATTAAAAAATCTATTTTTTTACCCAATCTAAAAGGTTATGTATAGATTTTTTAAGTAATTATAGATAAAATTTAAAAGGTTTTTAAAATTAAAATTTAACATGATTTTATCAAACAAAATTATTATTTATAAATACTTCAAAATATTCTATTAGATATTAAAAAATTTTGTTCTATTAAGCCAAATATTGACCTATTAAAACATTTAAAAGTAACTATGCCCAAATACTAAATCATCATCATTGCATTGATGTAGCGAAGAAGAATATTAAATATATATATATATATATATATATATATATATATATATATATATATATATATATATTCATTCATCAATCATTTACCAAATAAACAACTATTTTTTGCAAAAAAAAAAATACCAAAAGAACCCAAAAAAATATATTAAAAAACAGTATAAATATAGGCCTAGCTTTCTCCAATCTAGGTTTAATATACCAAGTAAATTATGCTTGTACTACAAGAACTACGACATTATGATGTAACTATCAATCATTTTATCACACATATGAAGTTTTTTATGATAAAAAAAATTAATTAACACTATTGTTTAAGTTAATTGTGATGATTTTTTTTTGTCACCAAAACTATTATAATTGTGACGATTTAGGATCTCTTATAGTTATGTTATCACTATTAATATACCTATAGTGTCGTAAATAATATGTTCATTTGTTGTGACAAAAATGTTCTTCCCCACTGGTCATTTTATTTTTTTGTGATCATATTTTTTGTCACAAAAAATTCAACTATTAATATCTACTAAATATTATCAGTGTTTAACATATTTTGGGATCAAATTCGATATGTGTGTGTGTGTATATATATATACGTTTTTAAAAGAAAAACTATTTAAAATTTTAAAAGGAAAATTATTCAAATTTTAAAAATATTTGTAAAAATATGAGATAAAAATCGATGTAAAAAAAATATTCTCCAAATTCATTTTTTTGTAAGTTGTTATTGTTTACCCAATTCTCAAAATTGAAATTTTAAGGGATAGAAAATAAGTTTTTAATTTAGATTATACATAGGATTTATAGTATTAGAGAAAGATTTCAAAAATTAAAATAAAATAGAGATTTACCCAATCTCATAAAACAAAATCTAGATAATATAATTTAAAAATATATATATCTTTAATGAATTTAACATATAAAAAGAGTGATGCCTAGAGTAATTATGTGTCTATGGAGATCGATGGCAGCTGTTCGGCTTCATTTGATTCGGAGAATTAAAGTGGCTCAATTAGTTCTTAATGTAAAGGTACATATAATTGATGGCCACAAGATTTGCTTTTATTTTTCTTAAATTCTGTTGTTTAGTTTATGCAATGGATAAGAGATAATTATTATTTTTTTTTTTGCTTTATCTTTTTTAATTTTCAAAGTTAATTTTATTGAATTTTTTTCAATTATGATTATTTATTAGTGTTTTCTTTTTCCGATACTTTGAATCTTAGGTTTAGGTTCAGGTTCATCATAAGAATATGTTATTTAGATTTTAATTATGTGATTTTTCTTTTTTTTTTGTTTCTTTTTTTTATGATTTTTTATCTATTGAAAATCATAAAAGCCAAATGCAACATAGAACGTGTCTCAATTGAGAGGAAATAATGATATGAAAGTTGTAATTAAATTAAAAAATTTTAATTTTTAAAATTATTTCATTAGATTCTTATTCCTTCCAGGGAATAACATTAAAGTTTCAACAAATGAGTCAAATTCAAGCAGAAGTTAAGGCCGAAAAGTAAAAGAGAATATTCATATGCAGAAAAAAGTACTCCATCTCCAAATTTAGGATAATTTTATAATCTTTTTCTTTTTTTTAAAAGGATAATTTATAATTGTATTTTGGATATTAAAATTTCCAATTTTATATATTCAAAATTTGAATTTTGTATATTTAGATGATATTTATTTATTTATTTATTTTTATATAATATTAAATATTTTATTTGCTTGTGTGACAATATTTTTACTACTAAGAATTTTTCTTGACAAAAGTATCTAAAATATAACTTTATATTTATCACAAATAATTTATTATATTAGTGACAAAATTAGTATAACATAATTTTTATTTTAGTGACAACATTATTTTTAAATTAATAATTTTATTTGTGATAATATAAACACATAACAATATCTCAAGGTAACATTAATGACGAAGTATTGGTTACCAATAAAAATATTACTATTGACAAAAACGTTCTGTCGCTATTGTATTTTTTTTTAGCCAACAATATTGTCACAATTATAAAATAGATTATTGTGACGGCTTCTTCGTCATAATTTAGCAATTTTCTTGTGTCAATAAAATCAACACAACTGAACAAATTATTGTAAGCATTGGCATAAATAAATAAGATTATTGTAGCCATATCGCTTTGTCATAAATATTAAATTTGTTAGTGTCATGAAATTGGTCACAAAAATATGGAATAATTGTGACCATTTGTCTAAAATGGTCACTCTTGTATTAGCATTGGTGGTATTTGTAATGGGAGGTGACAACTTTTAAAATTTACTACTATTACTAATTGTGACTGAAATTATTGCTTTTAGTGATAACTTTTGTTATCACTAAAAATACAATGTTGTAGTATATATGATAACACTACATCAAAACTTATAAGAATAAAATAGAGAAATGTTTCAATCAAACTTATGCGTGAATGTTGTAATGTATGATAACAATAAATCAAGCCTAATAAAAATAAAATAGAGAAATATTTCAGTGAAACTTATACAAAGAGAGCCATTTGTTACTTCTGATTTATTTCCATAGATTTTCATTACTCGTAATGTTGTCATTTACTTGGACCCATTAATCTTAAACTTCGATAAAAGATTCTCGATTCAGCTCTTTTAAGATGTGACTACTATTTTGAAATTTGAACATGCTCTTATGAATGAAATTTAATTTGATTCAAATGCTCATAAATGTAAATGTAAGATAATACAAAGCCCAAAATTTGTTGAATTTAAAAAGGTTGTGCTAAAGAGTCTTCCAATCCAACAAGAATAAATGGCCCGATCAAATTAATAAACTTAGCACAAGATAATAATCCACTAATTAATTATTAAAGTAGAGCCATTAAGTTTGTTATGATGAACTTATGAACACAAATGCAATGTGCTTCATTAACTCATCAAAAGGAGTACCACTTGTAAATTTTATAGAGCAGGCAAAAGCACGATGTATCCCTCACTACTAAGGGTTAGGGCTTTATGAACCATTTTAAGGATTTTTTTTTTTTTTTACCCATTTGCCTGTTCAAGTGATAAATAGACCTTTCATGGCATCAAATGGATTCATTAATCTTCATCAGATCATAATAGATCTCGCAAGCATTATTAGTTGTTTGAGACCTCTTGGCTTTGTTGAAAACTAAGAGCCTTGATTCAAATAGATTTAACTTAACTCAAATATAAAGTATCGTTTTATTGTAGTGAAATTTAACTTGTTGAAGAAGAATAACATGGATGGATTGAAATTGAACTTCCATGAAATGGAAGAATTAAGGGTTTCTATTTCACTACCACTTGTTGCCTTTGGAACTTAGTAGATCTAGATATTATGTCACAATATGTTCATGAAATCCTATACTAGCTAACAGAAACCAAAGACATAAATATTCCACATGATTCTTGACCAGTTAATTTATCATACAAAAGGAAAACACTTCATTAACTTGTACTTAATTGTAATATGTGGTTCCTGATTATGGGTTTGTGAACTCTTTTTTTTTTTTTAAGTTATCTTATTATGGACTTAAACTTGAGAATTGGGTACAAGACTCTTCTAATTAAGATCAGTGTTCAAGTTCAACTCAGGCTGAAATCATTAACTTTTAATATAAACTTGGATATTAGCCGAGTATGTATGTTTATCTTTATTTAGAAAAAGTCTATAGTTTATTTTTTTATATATAATTTTACTGTGATTTATTGCGTCTTATGACAGTAAGCTGAGTTTCGGTGGGATTATAATTTTTTTTTTTTTTAACATAGTTTGTAAGTATGATAAAATATTTATTCACTCTCATATTCATCGGTCGATCAGTCTAGTCCTTCAAGGTCCTAGTCATACCGGTAAAACTGCATGGCAAGGTCTCTAGGCAAACATAATTATATATATTTGTGGCCATTTGGACTTTAATCCAGTCACCTTTCGCAATGATGTTTTGTACAACATCATCGATAATGTCGCCCCTCACTATCTCAAATTGAAACACTAAAAAAAATTACTTGGCGCTCAGCGGGATTGACAGTCAAATTGTAGATATGGCAAACCAGTTTAAATTAAAGGTGGTATTCCATTAATTGTTATCTGTAATCCCAGACATGAATCCAGTTATAAAGAATTCCTACACATAGAAGATAATATATCTTTACGTGAGTGGACCGTACGCAATGCTTAATTTGAATTCATCGGCTCGCCCTTCTACATATCAGCTGGAACCCCTGGATGTAACTCAAATAGTATTACCCTTTGATTCTCATTTTTCTGGTTCGGTCTTTTGATAGTGTAGCATCGATGGATTTAAGCACTGAGGAGATTATCACCGTACCACAAGCTAATGCTGTTGTGTTTTATTGGGAATTGACAAATCCTCTGTACTTCCATTTTGGCGGAGCATATCAGATAGCCTTTCTAACACAATTGGGACTGCATAAAAATTGAGGTTCAATTCAATTATAATTTGCAGAAGGCATGGGGTTGCACAAATGTTGGCTATTTTTTATTATTTGGACTTCACTGCAACCGTTGAGTTCAAATTTTCTTAATTTATTTCAAAGTCATGTACAATGGTTATTGAAGAGTTTCGGTGTATTTCAATTAATTTTGTCATTCGAGTTGTTGGTCATTTTGTTAATAGATTCTCTGGTTATATCGTTGATGTACAACAATCCTCGAATATTAAATATAATCTATATTAATTGGGTTATCTTATTTAATTTCCTTATTATTAATCCTTTGCCTTTTCTTTGGTGTATGTTCATATTATACAGCTTGGGATACTATGATTCATTTATTATACCATTACAACGGATTCCACTTACTATTAATTTATAATATATGTTGATCAATGGTTTAAATACTGCTAACTTCTTTGCACTCTACATGATGGTGCCTTTTACATTCCTTTACACATGTATAATTTGTTTGTAAGATCTACCTCTTTGACGTGTTAGTATTTGTTTTACCAACCGATATTTACTGCTCCTTTAGACGTACCAATATGACCAAGTTCCTGTTTGTTTTTTTTCTTCACTGCACCAGTTTCCACGATACTATATAGTAAAAATAAAAAAACATCAGTTTGTATATACAGCGTGGGATTTGAAGAATGGGATCGGAGGAAACAATCCTTTTTCCAATCTACTCCGAAGATTTATACATAGCCATCTATAAATATGCATTTTTTATGGATATACATGTAAATTTTTATTAAATTTTGAGAGTGAACTCGCACCTTTGGCCTACTGACCCGAGTCTATTGCCGGTACAATGAACAAGACTATGGGTAAGTTAGTAATTTTACATACAAACCCTCATGAGATTATTAAGATTGTGGCTAATTAAATAATTATATATATATATATATATATTGAAAAAAATGGATAAATCACTAATTCAATAATTTTATATACATTTAAATTTAAAAATAAATTATTTAAAAAGCAAAAAAGGATATAAAATCTGATGGATTATATATGGAATTTGAATGATTTGAGATATCTTCAATTATTTTTTTTGTAAATTACAAAAATATTGCATTCTGTCTAATTGCCATAATTATATTTACATAAAAAAAGTAAAATTATTTTCTTCCAAATCAATTATCTACATTGCATTCCCTAAATTCAATTATTATTTCACAATTGAAGATATATATAATAAAATGAATTACCCGAATTTATTCGTTCTTTCCATCTTCAATATCTACAATTGCACATTGAATTAGCAAATACAAGTAAATACTAATTAAAAAATGCCAATATATAAACCGTCAAAGGTCCAAGGTAAAACCAATTCAAATAAGAAACTTGTACAATAGAAGCATGAGAATTAACTATCATTGAGGATGATAAATTTGTCCTCTTAACAAACCCATCCAATGATTCCAATCCATCTCCTTCATTCTTCAAAGGAAAAGAAGGCTTCTTAAAATGGGTTGGGTTGGACCTAATCCAATCTTGGCCATTGATCCACGTTTGTGTTATAAATGGTGTGGCTTCATCAAGTGTAAGTAGTTGGTGACTCCATTTGACCCTTGTTGTGTTCCTTGCACCAGAACCATAGCACTTGTATTCTCCATAGAATGAAGTCCTACAATGGCATGTCACATTAATTAATGAGATAAGAATTTTTCTTAATATAAGGTTTTTGGTTTATTCTTGCATGCCCTTGTACAAATAACAAATCACTAATATACCCTAATAAAAATTATAGTTACTTATAGATCATTGTAAAATTTTTTATTTACATATATATCTATCTAACCAACATGGATTGAAAAATTTATAAAATCAAGCTCATGAGAAAGGAAAAAAATCCATATTTTCATAAAATATGTTGGTTGCCGTTAATTTTCAATCATAAAGTATATAAGGAAATAAAAATAATTTATAGTGGTATATATATATATATATATGTAATTTTTCACATTTACATGGTATGCAACTAATATATCTTAACATAAATATATAAATTTGAGTTTTTCATTTTATTTACCTTTGTGTGATTGCATTGTTCCAATCAGACCAACCTTGTGGTAATATCGCATTAGACATATAAGTGTCGGCATAAACTACCCTAGAGTAAGGTCCCCACGGTCTTCCAAGAAACACACTTTTTGATTTTACACCTGTAAGCTTACATGAAACAAAGCTAAAACCAGTGTTTTCATCTACGGATGATCGTTTTTGAGCTGTAATTGCTCCACCGCTCTTTGATGTTGAATGTATATGACATTTCTATTCAAGAAAAAGAAGAAAATGATTTAAATTATAGAAAAATAGTAATTAGGTCCAATTCGACCCAAAATCTTAAGCTATAAGATGAGTCCAAAACTCTTAAGGGCCGTTTGGTTCGCGTTAATGACATATTACCACGTAACGAGATTACCATGGTAATATGAGTGTGAATATTATATGGGTGGGAATATTGCGGTAATTTAATATAACCATGTTTGGTTGGGAACTTTTATTACTTTGGTTTTCATGGTAATCAATTTGTTAAAATATAAAAAGTTATAAGATTACCACGGTAATCCAAGATAGACACCAAATTTGGTGGTAATAGGATTACCACTTTCTTGGTAATATTTATAAGTTGGTAATGTGATATTACCATACAGATTACCACTAATACAATGTCAAATGTGGTATTATTTTCATATTATCACGTAACACATGATAATCTTTCTACATTACCGCGAACCAAACGACCCCTAAATGTCATGTTGTAAACAAACGAAGAAATATATTACTGTACGCTGCCCCAAATTCTATAACTACCAATGGACCTAGGGGTCCGTGTAGGGGGCATGGGCATGTCCCCCCACAAATTCTTCTTTAGATTTTATGAATTTATATATATATATATATATATATATATATAGTTTTTACAAAATTTAGATGGGTTTTTATAAATTAGTATATATAGTTTATAAAATATTTGGTAATAATTATATTATTTTGCTCTTTTAGTTTTTTCCTAGTTCCATTATAATTTTGAATGATTTCTTTATCCCTTTAAAAAATAAAAAATAAAAAATAAAATCATAACTCTGTTACTAATAACTACTTACTTCAAAAAAAGAAAGAGCATTTCCAAAAATAAAATCTGTGGCTCCTTCTATATAACAATTTGAGTAGTAGTGTCTTTCACTAATGTCGAAGAGAGTGTCTTGATAAGAAATCATTCTACATGCATAAAAAGCCACTCTATCGCCAAATACACTTAGTGCTACTGCTTGAGCCCCTGCACCATATGCATTCTGCAAAAATAAAATATTAAAGTGAAGATTCTCTTTTAAATTATGATTATTTTTTATAAAAAAAAATTAATGGATATTTTTAAAAAAATTATTCATCTAATTAAACCACCTTTATAATTGATTGTGCGGCAAAACATTTAACTCTTATGTTGGAGGTAAAAAATTGGGCTCTCTTTTAATGTGTGTAGTTGAGGTATAAATAAGTAAGCTGTGTGTGATAGTTTATCTATTGTAAAAATAATAATAATAATAATAAAAACAACAACAACTTCTCTTATTACGTTGTTGATGAGATTATAATCTCCTAAACAAATATGTTTAGATAAAGACCATCTTATTAACATAGGACACAAGACATTAATATGTGAAAGTTTTCTAAAATTTAAGTTTGAACTATTATATATTTGACATTTGAATATTTAAAAATCTCCTAATCTCTTATACACATAATAGGTTTTAACAAATTTATTATATTATATCTATAAATTAAGTTAAAAAATTACCTGAATAGTGAGATGCCTTCCAACAAAATCAGGGGCTAAAATTGAAACAGTTGTAGATTCAAGTGTATCCCAAGCACCACTCCATGTTATGATTGTTGATGTTGCGTTTGTGCCACTCAATGTTATCCATGGTTTGTCCTCTGGCACTACCACTCTCTCCCTGTTCATTTTTTTCAAAAATAAAAATATTCGATATTTAAAATATTAATTTTTAAGAAATAAAACCCAATATATTAATTAATTACATGCAAGTTAAAAAAGAAGAGTTAATGATGAAAGCTTCTTTACAAATAAGCAGAGACTTCACAGAGATTTACTAAAAATAATCCGGATAATAATTTCGGCTGCACAAAAAATATGTTTTCGTATTTTTCAGAAATTCTTTAAAAATTAGGACATAAGTTTTTTCTTAAAAAAAATGTTCAGAAAGAAGTCAAAATATGTGAGATTAAATACTCTTCCAAAATCAATCAATCAAATAAATCATTTGAGTTTTTATGTAAGCATTAGCTTATGGATTATAGTGAAGTTTTTAATTAAATTTAATTGTTGTTTTTTTTAAAATACAAACAAACTACAGTGCAACTCTTTATTTTTTTATGAGAAAAATTGAAATCCTTAGAAAATTTTTAAACTATTGTAAATTGAAATCATATTTTTTTAAAATAAATAAATAAAATAAAATAAAATATTAACAGTTCTAGAGATTAAAAAGATTTTTTTAAAACAACATTGTGAATTTTTTTTTTATTTTTGCAAGTAAGAGGTAAACATTACTGCAATATTATGCAAAATTCATTTTTACTTTTTCAAAAAAAAATATAAAAAAAATATTTATAATAAAAATAGAAAACTCATATTTTATCCATGTTGTATTTTTTTTTAAAAATTTTGATTAATATTAATATTTTATTGATTATGGTGCTATGCTAGTTTGCCACTATAATATTTTTTGTCGAACCCTCAATCTTCTTCATAGAAGTCAAATATCTTACCGCTCAGCTATTGTAGCAGTAACCATTATAGCATTTTTAAACATTTTTTAAAATAAAATGTAAAACTAAAAATATAAAATATAACCTATTTACAAATAACTAGAGAGAGAAAAAGAGAGAGAGAGAGAGAGAGAGAGAGAGAGAGAGTTGTAACCTGTAAATTCCTGGTTTGATTAAGATAAAAACTTGCTCTGAATTAAATGAAGGCACAGCATCAATTGCATCTTGAATTCTTTGAAAATCTCCTTTCCCTGATTGATCCACAGTAATAAGAACAGCTAAACTTGTATCCACTGAAACCCCTAGTGTTGTTCCACCCATCAAAGGAACAGACACTAATACAAACACCAAAGATGCATAAACAGACCTCATGATTCCTAATTAAACTCTTCTTAATTAATCTCAATGATTTGCATTGATTTGTTTATTTGATTTACTTATTTATAGGGTTGTCAACATGAGGATTTCTTTAAGCAGCATGCAACATTAAAGAGTCTCATACAAGGAGTCTGCTGTTGTCTTGCTGTGAGCTTAATTAAACCTTGATTGACAGATTTGGATGTAAGATTAATTTTATAATTAGGATAAGTCATTAGCTTTGTATCTAAATTTAGATAAGAATTAGGAGGTAGAAAGCTTCATATGTTTGACATTTGATATTTTTTAAAAATTTCAGCTAATTATAAATTAGAGTTGATGCTTAGATTTTTTTAAATGAATAATTTTGACTTCAAATCTTTATATACACATACATTAAAAACAAAAACTCTTTGAGACAGTCTATTTTTTTATTAGATGTTCGGTACTTCGATCAAATTGATTTAGAGTTTGTGGTTCCTAAAAATTTAGTGGGTCAAAGACTTAAAAGGAAATAATTAATTTTCATCTAATTATAAATCATTTGGGTATTGGTTCAAATCATTTTGTTAATATAGGGTATATGCAAATATGATTTTTTTTTTAATAGAGATTTGTAACATATATACACATTTACATAGGTATAATTCCAAAAGATAAAAGGTTAAATGTTTTTAAAACAAGCACACAAAAGGAAAATTATCTTCTCCACTTAACAAGAAAAGTAAGCTAAAAAATGATATCTTTGTGAATTTAATAAGATGGCAAAGTGTACTTGAGACAAAAATGGCACCAAAAATACTATTAAAAAAACATAGTAACAGCATGATATTTTCCTTCAATTAATGGCTTCCTTGCTTGCTTATATTGGCAACACTCTGATTGCTTTATTTTCACTGCATTTGTTGACAATAAATAATTTAATATATTAACACATTATTGAGTTGCATTGAAGACTTCCAGAGATGGAGATAGTTAAGAGTCTCTTTAAAGTACTTCATTAATCAATGCACTAATTGTTTTGTAATTGAAGCAGAGAGATAGATGATTGTTGAGATTGCTTCATCTTGTTCGCTACTGGTTATCTTGAAATTTATACAAACTTTTGAATAATTAGGATAGGTTGCATCTGCATGCTTGGAAGGCTTCTAGAGAGCTTTAAAAAAATTCGAAACCCCAAAATTTTCATTTCCGATAATATGATTAATTGAAA
Organism: Dioscorea cayenensis subsp. rotundata; assembly: GCF_009730915.1. Taxonomy (NCBI): domain Eukaryota; kingdom Viridiplantae; phylum Streptophyta; class Magnoliopsida; order Dioscoreales; family Dioscoreaceae; genus Dioscorea; species Dioscorea cayenensis. The sequence continues at coordinate 28,656,069 of NC_052490.1, read as the reverse complement.
CAAAAAAAAAAATTAAATAAAAAATATGGATTACTTAATTTTTTTAAACCATAGTTTGAAGAGTAATGATATTTTATATGATAAGCTTTCCCAATTGAAGTGGATGGCAAGTTGGCATCCACATTATTCTTTTTTATTTTAGCATGTAAGTCATTTTTATTTTTATTTTTATTTTTATTTTTATTTTTATTTTTTGCATTCATAATTATTATTTTTAATTAAAAAATTATTTTTGTTTTATTATCTAAACCCCAAACTATAAATAATAAATCAAAAACCCCTCAGATTTGTCATTACTATTTAGAGTTTAGGGTTTGAATTTAGGATTTAAGAGTTTTGGGTATTTTGTTCTATAGTATTTGAATTTAAAATTTTAGAGTTTTATAGACTTTTATAATTTGGGTTTTTTACTTGCATACCCTTGTAAAATTATGAATTTACTTAAATACCCTCATAAAAATGATATTTACTTGTATACCCCTACAAATTAATTATATTTGTTTATATGCCCCTATGGTTAAGTTGACTCTGGTGTTAAATTGGATTGAATAAGGGTAAATTACCAAAATAAGTTTGCTTATATACCCCTCTAAATTTTTTTTCTTATTTTGTAGACATTACTTATTTCATTCAACAAATAACCATTATGGGTTTGTTAATGTACCCATCAATTATATTTGCTTATATGCCCCTATTATATTTTTTAAATTATAGATACCCAATGTAATTTTTTTATATACACTTTAATTATTTTTAAAATTATTAAAAATCATGAACTTTTGAGTAATTCGATCGTGTGGTGGAGGATCCGATTAGTACAATAGTCGTTGGTGTTTGGCCCGCCGATGATGAACACGATTGGAAGGTTCTCCGAGTAAGCGACGGCGACGGCGTTGATCACGCTGAGACCTCTGACGGTAAAGGTAACGGCACATGCAGATTTCACAGCGTCAGAGTAGCCGGCGTTGAGATGGTTCAGTAGGGTTAGGTTGAAACCTTCGGAGATGGCGTAGACGTCTCAGACTCCGATTTGAAAGAACCGGCGAGTGAGATGGCATGGCTTGAAAGGATTGGTGAGAAAGGAATCTCAAAAGATAGCAGCTAAGTGGTTGAGAAGTTTAGGAATGTTTCTCAGATGGCTTAGGTTGGATGATGTTAAGAGTAATAGGGTAATTTTGTTAAATTTGATTAGATGGGAACTATAATTAATTTCATAAACCCCAACGGTGGCTATCGGTAAGTGATATATAAGTAGAAAAGTTAGTTTTGTAGGGGTATGGAAGTAAATAGTATTTTTATGGGGGTATTTAAATAATTTTATAGTTTTGTAGGGATATGCAAATAATTTTCCTTTTTAGTTTTTAGTATCAATAGTTTATACAATTTGAATTTAAAATTTATGAAAAAAAAAAAATAACATGGATGATTATATGAGTATCACCTTGACATCCAAATCATTCGAAAAATTAATTCAGAAAATCAAGTATATGAATATAATATCACTCTAGTTTAAAATTTTAGTTTAAATAAGGTAAATAATAGCCTTATGAAGAATGGATATTTTATAAATCACGATGTAAATATATAATATATTCACTCTTTGTTTTTATATATATATATATATATATATATATATATATATAATAAAAATAAATAAATCATAATTTTATGAAAAACAATGAAAGTAAGAAAATATTATCACCAACATGGGTCATCCATCCTGGGTCTTATTCGGTTTCAAAGTTGATTGAGAGGTGTTCGGAATATCACATATATATATATATATATATATTTTCATACATATGTATGTACAGTGTACACACACAATATAAATAATTATGAACAAATTCAATGTTTGGATTATTATGACAGTATATTATATTAGCTTCGGTAACTTAATTAAAAAGAATTATTATATAAATTAAAATTTAATATATTTATAAGATTGTAAACATACCATCTAAACAATGAGTGACAATTAGGTCATTACGCAGATCTTGATAATTCTCAAATAAAAATACGCGACACAAATTAGGCAATACTTATTATTATTTTTTTTTATTTAGCATTCTGTTCAAATTGTTCTCTCTAAAACAAATAAATAAAACTTCAGTCAATTAAATAATGACCCCTTTAACTTCGACAATATTCAATATAAAACAATTTATCCATAATCTTAAAATTTTTAATAACCTGAGCTCAAAATTAAAAACAAATAAAAAATCCTCTTGCACAAAATTTTATCAAATTTATATATAATAAAAAACATTAAGCTGTTAAAAAATTCTAAAATAGACACATTTGATATTTATTAGTATAGGAAATTAATTACAGAATACAAAACGATTATAAAAATATTAAATTTTAATTTATATAATGATTAAGCAACCATTTATCATACATTACGGAAAAACAGAAAACACAAAACGACGATATCCATAGAAACTTAGATGAAGAATAAACACAAATGGATTGGATTAAAAAGAAAAACATAAAAAAAAAAAAATAATCACAAATCAAAAAGGATTTGTGGAAGAGAGAGGAGGAGGTGCTCAGAGAAATTGAAAGAATGGATTGTTATGCTGTCTTCATACAATAGACAGATCGGATTAACGAGATACCATCACTGCATCCTCCTTTTCTTTGAGAGACAGACAGACAGACAAAAGAGAGAGAGAGAGAGAGAGAGAGAGAGAGGGCCGCCGGAGCAAACACAAAACCCTAACCCTAAAAAGGGATGAAGTTGAATAAGTGGCAGATGATGGGTATTTATATAGAACTGAAAACAAATTAAGTTTAATTGGGCTGGGCCAGCTCCAATTAGAGTACTTTGGATTTTGATTTCCAAAGGTTGAGCTTAATTTTATTTAGTTTGGAATTAAAATTAACTTTATTTTTTTAAAATATTAATTTGAATTAATTTATGATTTTTGTATTTTATTTTTGATGATTTTACCATATAGATTATATAATATTTGAAATATTATATATTATAAATATGTAAAAATATATAATATGGTTATATATTTTTGAGCTATAACTCCATTGAATACCAAATTAATTTCAAGCTTGATAGCCAAATAAAAGCTGAATTCAAAAACTCAGTTTTCGGTGGAGTCTGAGCTTTTTAATTTTTTGTAGATATATGTAGGGTGAAATAGGAAAAGGTAATTTTTTTGTGAAATCATATAATTAATGGGGGGAAAAGTAATAATTTTAAATTATAAGTGAAACAAATTAATTGACATTTACATCATTTTTTTGAAAAACACCAAATAGCTTATTTTATTTTTTGAGATAAAAAAAATCCACATAATGTGAACTCAAACGGTTGGTGGACAAAATACATGACAAAATATCAATGAAATGATATTTTTATGAGAATCTTAAATATATAAAGATATTTATATACCTTTTAAATAGATTTTCCTAGCACTTTTCTCAGATGAATTTTTTAATAATTTATTTTTACATGAACCACGGGTTTACATGAACCTCGGGTTAATAAATATATCGAAATCTATGGTTTATCCACTTATTTAAAAAAAAAAATTAAATATATCGACAAATATATATTTTCATTTTTTTTTATGTATACAAATAGTTTTCATGCAGATTGTAGGAATTTATCACTAAGGTAAAGAATTCTTAGGCTTTCAAACTCATCTGAAATCATGAAGATAAAAACAATTATGAAAATAAAAAATAACCCAAAAACACACAACTCAGAGAGTTTAACGTACTATACTATAAACAGCATTTGATGATGGGTAACATAATTTGTAACTGTTCTACTTCAATGCTAATGCTGGGCATTACTACCTCATTGGTGATGATTCTTCACCTGAGACAAGAGTATGTAATGAATTCAGGCGAAGTAAAATGAAATGGTTGACGAGGAACAGGGTTCCTGTAAAACAAACACAATTAGGAAGGGTTATGGACAAATTTTCTAAATTGAAATCAAAGAAAAAAAATGAGTATTTCCACATACGGCCGGGGGCCATAGACTTTGATCTGTCGAATATGGGTGTCTCTCCCGTTCAGATGATTGGATAGTACCGCGAGTTGCAGCATGAAGGTATGTATGAATGTCTCACTGCAGGATGTAAGAGAAAATTTGAAGGTTATTAAAGATGTAAAAAAATATTTATCAAATGCTCTATGAAAATGAATAAGGTATTGAAGCTGCAAGCAAATATCTCATCATAAATGTTCACAAAATATTAGTCTTCAATACTTACAATATCAAATATGCAAGTTCAGATATTTAGGCAATGTTAGACAAGAAAAAAAAAAAAAAGATCCAAATAGTCAGTCATCAAAGAAGAGAACTATGTGACTGCATGCACTAAACATCAAGAACCCTTTCTGCCAATAAAATCATAAATTCTTCTAGAGTATGTTTAGATGCATATCTGTAGGTTCTACTATAAAATAATCATGTCAAGAAAAAAAAAAAAAAGAAATTCGCATTTATGCAAGGCCTTTCACTATTTATACTTGTTCAGGCTTGGGCTCTATACCATTACTTCTCTCAAAATTTGCAACAATCAAGACCTTCTAAATGTTTGTCATCTCTGAGCAACAATATCAATTTCTTTGTTTGCCAGCATAGCATCAGTCCTTTGGCTTTCAAAATGTTCCCATCAGAATAGCTCAGAACATAGAAAACCCGAAGAAGAATTCCAGTTACCTAAATTATACTTCAGCAGGATTCTTACTTTAAAGGAAATAAGATAATCAATTGTTTCTCCTCAATACTTTCTAATATTATGTCATTGCTAACAACTTACAATCCGCCATATACAACAACATCACATCCACCTTCCTTTTAGCATTGCTTCCAATTCTATATAGGAGTTCATGAACATATTGTGACATAATACCAAGATATACTAAGTTTCAAGTGCAACAAGTGATGTGAAATAGAGTCCCATTGTTATTCCATTTCATTGATGTTCAATTTCAATCCATCCATGTCATTCTTGTTCAATGAGTAAAATGTCACCACAAAAAGGTGATACCTTATATTCCAAGTTAAAACCGAGAGGGCAGATGTCATGTTTGCATGAATAATTTAAGAATCAAAGATGCTTGAGAAGCGGAGCACATGAGATAACAGTGAAAACAGTCAAGGATAAAAAACTTATCAAAATCAAATATTAGCTTAGGATTGCTGATACAAGTTAAATTAATACATGTTTTTGGACTTCTCAAAACAGAAAGCTTATGGTCCGTAATGAAGGTCTGGTATTGAATTTTGGCCTCTTATTATATTCAATTAAATCAAGATGGTAAGCAAAGATGACTGCAGGAACAGGTATTGTTTTAAAACTAGAATACCACTGAATCAATCTGCTCATAGCCAAGATTCAATAAAGGCATTGGTGAAAAGCATGGCAATACTTATTCTTGCAATGCATATCATATTAATTCATTCTAGATTTACAGGAGATAAATACAATCTTCCTTCTTTTCTAGTGCTTCCCACCACATCAAAGTCACCCAAATTTACCAAATTTACGTAGTCATGAAAATTTGAGAAATAACAACTTAAGAACATACCGGGGATCTGTCCCAGATAGAGAAATATGGACCCAACCAACCGGCTTCACAAGCTCTACAGTTTTAATTTCCTGTGAGCATCATAAAGACAACATTCAATTACTCAAAAGATGTTGAGATCACAAATCAAAGAGATCCAAAAACACAATGTATATTAGGACAGCAAGATATCAACAGAAAAGGGTTATTCAAATAAAGAATTTAACACACTGAGATTTACTCAAAAACTACAAAAATCTAAGATTCTTTTGCAAATACCATTCAATTCATTTTGCCTTTCATGAATTCTCTATACAAGAAATGCTGAAATTCTAAATACATGCAGTAAATTTTTCTTTCATGAATTCCTATTAATAGAAAAAATAATGAAACTCTAATAACATACTCGCCCTTATGCTTCCAAATGTACAGCCATTCAGTCACATTCGAATGGACCTGCTCGAATACCCCAACAAATATTAAGTGCACTCTAAATCATTAAAGACTTAAGAGTTCAAACATAATTAGTTATATAAAGTGTACCAGGAAAGAAGGTTTATAATAACAAAGCCATGAGTGCCTGGAGAAGAGTTGTTTTTGTGAGATTTATAGGTGAAATTAAGCACACAAATAAAGGTAATTTCATCAAAAAGGCATGCACCAAATGAAACAACTAAATTCAAAATAGTAAAAGTATCAATTTCTTTGACAATAATACTAAGTATAACTCCCAAGACTGAAGAAGAAAAAGAAACCTTGAGGTTGTGGAAGCCATCTCCAGCACGGATAGAAATCTTGCTCGGCGTATAGCTCTCATCAAGCTTGAAATCCACGTACAGCACCAATAGCTAAGCCAACCAAATTTACATATAATTTCACCATTAAAAAGAAGATCAAATATATACCAAACGAAACTAGAAATCAAACAAACCTGCAACTTTACTTTCTTCTGAAACTGAATGTTCACCAAATGCGGCTGCGCTCCATCCGATCTGAAACAAATGAATAATTTTCCCTAATAAGTAGATAAAAATCAAACATTTGTTTGAAATTTCAGCAAATCCCGACAAATCAAACCCTATTTCGTTCTTCTTTTGCGATTAATAGCGAAAAATTGGGGTTAAAATTGAAACAATATAGAAAGGAAAGGGGAAGGTGAGGAACTGCCAGTATGTGTCGAGGTTGTCATCACGGAGAGAAAGGACGCCATTACCGGGCTTGCAAGAGCTGACGCTCCAAGCGGCCTTGTTGGCCATCTCGCGGAGGTCGTCCTCCACGGAGAGCTGCGGGATTCCAGTGAGCTTCCCGGCGGCCGTGGCGGCGTCCTCCTCCCCTTCCGACTCCGTCGCCATTGTTCTCTGCTCTCGAAGCGATGACAGTGGAGTTTCACACGCAAATGCGGGTCGGGTATAGATCTCAAGATCCGACCCCGAAAGATCCGTTAAGTCGGATCGGGTATAGGATCCGGATCCGAATAAGATCCAATATATATTTTTAAAAGGCTTTGATTAGTAAGAAAAGATTTAAATTATATAGTTAGAAACATGATCGCTAGAGTGGAAAATAATTGTTATTTTTTTATTTATTTTTATCCCTTTGAAGACAAGAAATTGAATGTATATTTCAATTTTTTTTTTCGACAAATATGACAAGTACTAGTAGCTAAGGGGATCCATCATAATCATTGCATCTAGTGACACTTGAACTCAGGATATTTAAAAGTTTCACACTCACCTTTTACTATGAGATCACTACTGATGAGTTATAAATTCTTTGGCATATATACTTCACTATTTGTATATGGGTTTATTTATCATTTATTAAACCAACCTCATATTCTAAATTATATAGTAAAAGAAGAATGCATGAAGGAGCAAAACAAATTATATATTATCTTAAAAATAAGAGTATATTTTTTTATTTATATATGAAATTCAAATTTGTGAATGTTGAAACTATAGAAATAAAACCTAGGATACATTATATTTCTCAATCTTTATATAAGATATTCCACACATTCCATACATATACGAGATGTTTTTCGAAACTTAATAATTTTTTTTATATAAAAATAGATAAATCATAAATTTATTAAAAACTAGGAAATAAGAGCAAACAAAACAAAAACCCACAAAAAGTAAGGGAGTACAAGGAAAATAGAAATAAGTAACAAGGAAAAACACAAAAAAAACAAAATCACCAAAGGTTAGGCTTTTCTCAGCAGAAGAAACCACACAAAAACCAAAAACAAAAAACAAGAAAAAAAAAAGCGAAAATGAGCTGACAAGAAGAGGGCCACCCTCTGATATCTGATATCTCCTTAAGGCGAGCGAGGAGGTGAATCACTCATGAGCAGAAGGGGTATCCATAACAGTGGACTGAACATCTGGGCGTACGCTTAGAAAATCAAGGGAGTTCCTTAGCTTTTGAACGGAGTCGCTTGAGAAGCACTGAGACAGGTCTTTACACGGGTCTTTAGCTGCAGACACCCAAGAAAGAAGCATATTAACAATTTTGCAAATTATAGAATGCAGATCAAGAGCGTGGGAATTAAAAATTCAAATAAAGAAGCACTGAAACTTAATTTCATGGATGAGACTTGGAGAATTAAACTATATTGACCTAAATCATTTGGCCAATAACTTGATTTTAAAATCACCAAATTAATTAAGTTTACTCCCAATATCAAAAACAGATATATATATATATATATATATATATATATATATACACACATACGTGCAATTATAAAATTTATAACCTACATGGTCAATTAATTTGCTTATTGGTCAATGAAGCTCATGCTCTCAAACATAAATGAATAGGCACAACTTCATAAAATACAAAAACATCTTTAGGTTACAACCATACACCATCTTTAAGTTTTCTTGATTTAAAAAATATCCCTTTTTTTCTGGAAGTTTTGCATGATTCTCATCGTTTGGTGATAGCAAACAAATTTCTTTGATAAGGAAATAACTTTGAAGGATTCCACAATATTTGGTCCTCAATTATTATCAAATATGCATCTCTCCTTTGGATATAATGTTGACTTGATCCAATGTGTGTTCAATGAAATGAATCCCATGACATGCATGCACCACCACTCCATGCAGATTGAATTTATGATATTGATAAATAAGATAAAATGTGGACCATTTTCTAAGATTCCTCCAACTTGCATGAAATATAATCTTTGAAGATAATATATATAGAATAGGAGGGAATCCAAAGTCATTGCACTACTGATATGAAGTGATAAGGATTCTTAATATTAGCTGCCACCTTTATATCTCAAGGACCATTATTTAACTCTTTACTGCAACTTGTTTGATGGAACTTCTTGTGTGCATGTTCCTTTTATGGATGCAAACCTTCCACAATACCTCTCAAGTCTCAAGCTCAGAAAGATCATCACTTCACTAGTTGTTATTAGCTTTGCTTTTGTCTCCATGATTCTTGGAGAGAATCCTAAAAGATTAAAGCATCTTAGATTAGATTTTATTGAAATCGTTTGATTTGATATTAGAAAAACAATTATTCGGCCGAGATGATGCTAGAAGCATCTTTTTCTTATTTACTCTTTTCAATTCAAACTAGAGTTAATTTAAGCTCATATATTCATGTTTTCTATTTAGTTATCTTGATCATCAACCTTTTGAGGACTTGAGCAGTTTTTTAAGTCCGGTGTCTGGTGATGCTTTTGCAATATATTCTGTTTCCTCTAAGGTTTTAAGGTTTAGGGTAGATAGAGAGTAGATAAAGTAGACAGAGAGTCATTGATAAAGAAGACGAGATAATTTACAAGTAAGTCAGAATATTATAATAAACCTCAAACATTCAATACAATACTAGATTTGTGTTTATATAAATATATTAGAAATCAATAATAATATTAGAAACCACAACTATTATTTCGAACTATCAATAATGCCAAATGAATCTCTTAATTTTATATTAATATAGATTTCCATGATACTAAATATCAAACATATATCAACATTATCTAATATAATGTGTTGAAATGACAATCAAGTTGGTGTATATGATTCATCCACTTTATTTTATAAAAAAAAAAAAAACTTATCAAGGTGGCCGGTGACATTACCATTTTAAACTCGACACAGTTGATAGGACCATTAAGATGAAGAGGTCAACCGCCAAAAATGTGGTGGGGAATGCGGTTCTTATTGAGTCATATATACATGTTGCTAAGAGTTTTTTTTTTTAATACAGTATCAATGAAGTTGGCATCTTGGTATAGTCATGGATATTTTTCCACACTTTATAAAGGCTCCAAATATCACTTCAAGTTGAAAGACTTTTGTGGCAACTATGCCTCATATTCAAGATGATATTTTTGGAGATCGAGAAGCTTTCCTAGTTTGAGTACCATTCGAGATATAAATAAGTAGATAATCACTTGCACATATAAATTAGTGAATCGCATTTTATTAGATTGCAGAATGTGAAAAATCAAAGCAAATTTATTTTATGATATTAGAGTCTGATGACCTAAATCATGTTTAACTTAGTTTAAAAGACCGTAACGTGACATATGCAGCATAAATTTAATTATAAAATTTTTTGATATCTGTGGTGCTAATTATGTCAAATAAAATCTAGTTATTTATTATTTTACTCATATATATATATATATATATATGAATATCTGTATTTGTGGTGTTTGGTGTTTAGTGTTTCTTTCTGGGGTAACCAGTAACCACCCTAAAAACATCTATTTTATATCTATTTTTAGTATACATAGGTTTTTTTTCTTTTTTTTCGTTGTGGGGAAGTTGGTGCTCGCTTATTTCTAAACCTTTCAAGGATGTAGTTAACTTACTTACTAGATCTTTACTGTGGATTTTGTGGCTTGAAAGAAATGCTCGTATCTTTTATGTGCTTTCGAAAGTTATTCATATGTTCTTGTCTTGGATAAATGTAGTTCTGAAAGCCAAAAGATTTAAATTGAAATGGTCAGATTCAGCAGCTAGGTATAGTTTGGAGTTTCTCAGCTGCCAAACATGTGTAGGAGACAATCAAACAGAGTAGTCATCTTGCCTTTGTGTTCTCTAGCTGCCCTCTTTGGGCCTGAGTGACCTTGTTATTCTGCTTTTTAATTCTATTTTATTCTGTTTTCTTCTTTCCCCTTCATTGTTGTTCCACTCCTAGTGGAATCTTTGTACCATTTTATCTTTTTTTTTCTTAATGCATATGGTTTATCCATTTTCCGAGAAAAAAAAATATTTGTGTTCTTGTTTTGTGTTTTTATATCTATATGCCTATTGGTTAATATTTTCACTGATTTTATCCAAATTTATAGTATAGTGTTGTATTAGTAGGCATTTTACAAAGGAGAGATTCCAACACTCATCTATTTCTTGAATAAAGTTGGCTTATGAAAGTTTGATATATTATATATACTTGCCTTTCTCTAGACCAAATCTATGGTGGTCTCTGTTTCATAGATTTTTCATGTTTTGATGGTGTAGTGTGTAAAGGGATAAATTCCATCGTTTTATAAAGTAAAATGAGTTAAATATTTTGTCTATACTCTATAGTTTGCATTTTGCTTGATAATATATAAAAATAATTGTTATTATTTTGACACAATATCATTAACCCAATTTTGCTTTTCAGATGTTTTAGAAAGTGGGAACTACTTGACTACAAAGCTGGTGTGTGTATGGCATGCTGAATTAATTTTGGGTTGGTGCATAGGTAAAATTAAATATGGTTTTAATCATGCCCTCTCCATTCCTAAAATTGATAGGACTTTTATTGTATTAATGACTGTAAGCATTAAAATCAACTAATAATCTTATTTTCACGTACTAAATATGACAAGTACCCTTTTTTAAACTTGTTTATAGTTTAATTTATCTGAATGTATAATTTCCATCAATGATATTGATTATTGAGTAATATATATAGTTTATCTTTCTCCCCATCCTTTTTATCTCTTTCTTTTTCTCTTCCTAATTAGCCATGATAATAACCTCATCAACTACCCATCCATAAAAATAACCAATAAACAAAGAAAGAAGAAATAAAAGTCTCATGAGACATTCTTTAAGAAACACAAATGAGAAATACATATGAAACAAAGGAAAGAACAATGACATGCAAAGAATAAATGAACCCTTTAAAGAGATATGAAAATGACACCTTTGCTTCTCATTCTCCATCTTGTGGTTCTCATGAGTACTAAGCCATGAAATATTCTCCTTGAGAGCCCCACTTCTCTTGTTTATAAGGAGCAGTACATCCTTGCAACTACTTCTCAAAATACTTCTCAAAAGAGTAAAACACAGCTCTCTTTCTCTTGTGCATGGCATCAAGAAGCCCTTCTACTTCTTCATGGACTGCAAAGCAGAACAAGATATTTGAGAATGCACTGGCTCACTATGATAAGGATACACCGGACCGGTGGCAGAACGTTGCCCGGGCCGTCGGCAGCGGGAAGTCACCGGAGGATGTTGAACTTCATTATAAGCGTCTTGTTGAAGATGTCAACAATATCGACTCCGGCAACGTGCCTTACCCTAATTACCGCGCTTCAGGGGGTAAAGCTGGAACTGTCAAATCCTGATGCAAGAGATCAGGTTAGTGTTTATTAATGTCATTGTAATAGATAGAATAGCAAATCTGAAATATGCCCATTGCTATATATATTTGTTGAGGAATGTAAACAAATTAACCATTTATAAAAGTCTCAATATCTATTTTTAACCGGGAGGCTAATTTATTCAAAAAGAAAAAAGCACAACTGAGAATAAGATACAACTAAAAAAAGAAAAATTAGAACAAGAGCTAGACTGACTAAAAATACAAAAAAACTTCCGGCAGTGGTGAAACTTCTCATAAGCCAACGAGGAAGATCTTTTCCAATGTGAAACAATGCTAAGGAGTCTCAACATCTCTAATTAGAGAAGAGATTGATATACCAACTCTTGTATTTATAATTTTTACTAGATTGCATGGTAGTTTGTTTTGACATTATATATAAAACTCATATATTGAATACCCTAAAAAATAACCTTATATGCTCGAAACATAACTTTCATGTGTTTTTATTAAAAAAAAAATAGAGAATACAAAACTACGGTAATGTTTTAAAAGAATAGAATTTGTTTTATGCTTTTAATTAAGGGGCTTACTAAGATATTTGATGACTCATTTAAAAGGTTGCATGGATACACTTTTTCTAAGGGTGCGGATATTATTCTTATCTAAAATTAAGTTTTTCTTATCCTAATTTATCATCTAATTAAACACAATTTCCATGGCTTCATGTACTTTTGATACTAAGCTATTTTTTTTTAGCTCAACAAGGCACGTTACTAGGTATAACATTTTTAAATTTCTTATATTATATTATATATATATAAAGTTAGTACTCTTTTCAAGCCTCTTTCAAAGCATATATTCATGTTGTTTGGTTAATTAAACTAATGCTTTCTATACGTTGCTCTTTACTTGTTTTTATAACAGGCTTAGGTACATAAAGCTCCAGTGACAGTGCTAGTAATTGAGGCATGTTTTATTGCTTGATGATGAAGGATAAACAACAATGCTTTCATTTGATCCTTTTAAGTAGCCTTTCATATCTTTCTCTTGATGTTACTTGCTAGTCCTCTACCAACCCGTATTGAATAGCTTCATGAAAGACTCTTTTCTTTTCTTTGTAATTTCAACTTACTAGTATACCATATACGCTTATTTTAATATAATTTTACATGCTTGTCTTTCACGTCGACTTTTTGTATATTGCCCAATATATATAATAGTACGTCTAATAAACCCACATTATGAATATGTTCATTTTATCAATGAGAAAAATGGCTACCTGAAGTGCTATATGATCAATTAAGCTACTAAAAAGTTAAAGTTAAATTTGAAGTCGGAATTAAAGCCCATCTAACAAGTCTCAATGACACTTTCTTCTCAAAAACAGTTACAAGGACAATGCTAACCTGAGGTCTCAATCAAGAGTCAATAAAGGAGTGGAAAACCAATGCTTGTGGGTGTTTTAGGGGACCCATTTTGCATGAACAATTTGAGATAGTGGTGCTTTACTGCTTTTGGATCATAAGATGCAAGTTTAGATTTACTGATTTACACACACACATATATATATTTATGATTGTTTGTGTGTGTGTGTGTATACTTCCAAACTATATGGACAAGTTTAGAGTCCTATATATAATTTTAGAAGAGTCTTAGATTGCTTTGGCTTGACCATTATTATTATTATTATTGTTATTATTATTATTATTATTATTATTATTTTAACGAAGGGCTTGGCTTCTTTTTTTACTGTGGGTGTATAATTCTAAATATTTTCAAATAAGTAAAATTGTGCACTTTGTTTTAATAAATTTGTGTATGTATATCTTTTAAAATTATCTACTGCTCTTGATGTTAATTAAATTGCACTTCACTATCTCTAAGTTTCATCAAAATTTTCCCAAGCATCTAATTTGGTGATCAAATTTATTATAACAAAATATAAAATGATTATTTAAATAATTATAAAATCCATATATATATATATATATATGCAATTTTATCAAAATGGATTTTTATTTAATACTTATCAATATGATGTATATTTAACCATATAGTGAAATTTTTTCAAGATAAAAAAATCTGCAAAATTATTAGTGTTCATATTTAAACAATTAAAAATCTAACAATGAATCAATCTTCACATAAAATTATAAAACTTTTTAATAAAAAATGGGAATCAAGAATAGAAACCAAAGGAAGTCGTAGGCATATATGATGGGGCATATAAATCCTCTCCTTGTGATATAAGATCACATCTCTTTTGTTTTGTTCAAGATTGCACAAACCCTTCAAATGTATATTAAGGTTTTGTGATCTTCAATGATTCATTTAGAACACAATCTAATGTGATAAATTACTCTTTGATCAAAGAGGGAACACGTACATCATAATGATCATTTCAATGGGATTTCTCAAAGACTTGCTTTCAACAAAGAAATCTTGAATGCACTAAGAGAATATGGCAAAGTTGGTGCTATTTGTAATCAAATCAGTCACTGTTATTATGGAGTTGATTAGAATTGATTCCCATATACTTTATGAAACTTGTTGCAAAATTTAATAAAATGGAAGAAATTAATATTGATATCAAAGAAACTATTTGATCACTTAGATTGAAATATTATTACTATGTGAGAAAGGTGGGCCGGGCTTGTGTTTAGATTTAGTAATCCTTAACATGAAGCCCGGCCCAATACTTGTCGATATTTCTTATTATACAAAAATAAAAATGAGAGAGAAATGCATGAATTTACTCTTATTTTAAAATTTAAGCTTTAAATCGTAAATTCTTTAGAGACATAATAAGCCAGCAGAATAAATAAAGTGGTCTAAGACAAATAATCTAAATATTTTGCACTTCAAAGATTTGAAAAGCACCTATATTTTTTATATATATAAATTTATTTTATTTAAAAATTATTAATAATTCTTTTGATCATAGAAGTATAGTGGTTTAATATAGTACAACATAACTTCAAAAATTAGGTTTAATTATTAAAAAATAATAATATAATTTTTGCCATTCACTTGTAAAATCATAATAACTATTATTCTTTTGTTGACTATATAATATTTCAGTTCAAACAAATTATGATTTACCAATTTCTTTGATATTTTTTACGTTTCTCAAATGGTCTTTGGAGAATACTTTGAAAGGCATCTGTTACGTAATTGATAGGAAGTTTTATCAAAGAAATACACTAATTTTTTTATTAAAAATATTTCCAAAAAATATATATATATATGCATGCTATGTAATGCTTACATGTTTGAACAGAACCTTCTTTTGCGCCCCCCACCCTCACTACAAATAGCAATATCAACTATTCTCATCTCGAAAGATTAAGATTCCTTCTAGGAATATATAAAAGCCCTTCCTAAACCATTCCCTATGAAAAATTTGGCTTATTTGTTTGTACTATTTTATTTTCATTTTTAGAACTCGAACTCACTAACTAAAAGAAAGAAGATTAGTCAAACGAGAAAAATAAATAAAGGAATAAATGAGAAAATTTAAAAAAAAATTAGGAATGTTAAACAAGGAATAAGAATCTAATATTTATTCAATATTTTTAAAAAATAAATAATTGAATTGAAAATCCATATTTGAAGGATGTGAAAAGTTGAAGTCAATAAATGCCCCTATGTAGCTATTTGAAATATTCCAATGAAATAGAATTATTCTCAATCTTTTTTATGCCCTTTGTGAAAATTTTGGTTGGGTCTCTAGTTTTTTTTTTATAAAAATAAAATAAAATGTTTTATTAAAAAAAAAAGTAAGAAGAAGAAGACAAACAAACAAAGAGCAACTTGTTCAAAACCTAGTTGTTTAGGGTCTCTTTAGTTCAAATGGTTGAGAATATTTGAATTGAAAACTTAATTATATATGCATGGAATAAAATGCAATCCAGAGATCTTGCATAGAGATGGCAATTTATATTCTATCCGACAGGTATACCCGTACCCGTACCCGGTCAAAGAGGGTATTACCCTCTTTGACTGCAGTGCGTACGCATCTGAGTACCCTGATTAGTTTTTGAGTGGAGTGCACGGGGTGCAGGGTATGCCCCTACCCCTACCCGTGCCTTTACCCTACCCATTGAAGAGTGCAGGGTGAAAACCCTGCACTGCATTCTTTACCCTCTCATATATATATATATATATATATATATATATATATATATATATAATTTTTTATAAAACTAAACATTTACTCACAATTTACTCAATATTTATTTTCATAGTGATTAATTTGATAATAATACTTCAAATTTTCTCTTAATATATTATTTTAAATTTTATTTAATTTCTATATTTAAATTTGATAATATTATCAAAATTAAATTTTAGATATATATTAAGAATCATAATTAAATTAAAAATTAAATAAATATAAAAATTATAACAACATCATGAAAAATAAGATACTAATAAAAAATCAATTGAATATAACTTATGAGAATTACTTATAATATTTTTTATATTCAAAATATTACTAGATATTTATAAAATTTGAAGCTATATAAAATATAAATAGTAGATATATGAAAAAAATTTAAACAAAAACCAAGATGGTTAAATATGAACAAAACAAAAGGTAGAGTTACCATTGAGTTCTAAATAGACGTCATTTTTATGTGATTATATAATTTAAGATAAACAAATATATATCAACTTGTAATTTTGAATTTATGGATGTGTTTAAAGATTGTAATATAATGTATAATTAATTTATTTTTATTATTATTTAAATTTAATTCGATAATTTGAACAACGGGTAAACGGGTACCCTGCTGGTATACCCGTACCCTGCGGGTAAGGGTAAGGGTATGATTTTTTTTACCCTGAAAGGTACGGGTATGGGATAGGGGTTACGGGTACGGGTTTTGGCATACCCTACCCGTTGCCATCCCTAATCTTGCACTAGTCTTTTACGTTTCGGAAAAACGATTTTCTTTTTCCCTTTAAATTTGAATATTAATCTCCACAAAAATTTATAATAAAATGTTAACGGTAAATGATTGAAGCTCTTTAGATTAATGAAAAAATTTCAAAGTCTTCCTATTTCATTCAAATTAATTCATGACAAAATGGAGAGATGAGACAGTTTAATTAACTTGATTTAAATTTTTCCCAAACAAAATTGGTTTTGTTTTTCGCTTATCCGAAGTCATTTTTTTCCTCACTCTCACACTTCACTCGCAATAATTTTATTTTTAATTCAAGTAACTTTAAATAAGACATAAAAACAATGTGTTGTAATTGAAAGAAGTTGTTGAGCACGAGTACGGCATATCATAGTTTTTCTAAATATTTAATAATTCTAAATTCAAGTTCAAACATTTGACAATTCCTTAGAATTTCACACACTTTGGTTATCAAATTCAACCAATTCATATTCAACAATAATAAATATCTCCTAAGGTATACCAAAAAAAAAAAAACAAAGAAGAAATTAATTTAGATTCAAGTATAAAAAAGTAATATATATATATATATAGATTTAATATTACATGTGATATGAATGTGTACAATGTTAGATATATTCACTGCAAAGGTTAAAGAAAAAAAAAAAAGTAGGAAAAATTACCTCAAATATATACAAACATTTTAAACTAAAGGTACTGTTATCACTAATAACCACATTTCACATGCCTAGCACAAGCTCCTTCTATGCTAATGCCTGAAAATGTACTTCAAACCCCTTACAATGTCAAGTTTGAGACCTTTCTTGTTAGGATGAAAGATAATATGGAATCCAAAGAATAGAATTGAATGGAGTACTTCCAAAACACCATTAAATAAGAGAGAGAGAAAGAGAAAGAGAAAGAGAAAGAGAGAGGAAGAAGATGAAAGATTAATTGAATCATCATAAATCATAATCTCTAACTCATTAGGTACCCTTAACAATGTCCTCAAGTTTAGGTGACCCCCACCCCCACTTCCTCCAAAGCTAAGTACAGAAGACAACAACAGATGAGGATAAGCAGCTTTTAAGACACCAAACCCAAGAGTTTCCAAGTTTTAGCAACATGCTTAGAAAAGCTAAGACAGCATTAAAAGCACCAAACCATGCTTTGCTTTGCTACCTCCACTAAATAATACCACATCTCTGCTTACTGCACCCATCCATCACCAGCTCAAAACCCAACAAATGTGCAAATCAAAATAGTTCCAAAACAAGTGCAACTGCAGAGCAGCCATTCATCTCCCCAACTCGATCCCCCTTCTCCCACCACCACATGATTATCATATCATTCATCCATGACTATCTGATCAACAAGTTTGTTTTCATGGCAATGTGCATGATAATCAATAAACTCATACTAATAAAAACATATATATTTTCATATATATATATATATATATAATTCTATTTATACCATCATCACTGTTGTTGTTGGGGTTGCTGCAGTTGTTTCTTGACAGTGTTCTTGTTGTTATGCATCCAAACTTTGAGAACTTGTCTCTTGACACCAGCTTCAGCACAGAACTGCTCAACAATGGCTTCATCTTGTCTTTGAATCCTCCACCCAACTCTCTCTGAAAACGCAAGCATCTTCTCCTTTTGTTCCGCAGTGAACTTAGTTCTGAACCTCTTCTTTGGTTGTTGAACCGCAGCTGAATGAGTCTGAGCCGGAGCGTTGAGCTCTTCACTAGATGACTCGGTGGCTGAGGAGCCAAGATGGGGATTGGGAGCTAAAGGTGGTGGTAATAAAAGAGGAACATGACTTGAGCTTCTTCCACGCCGGCGTGACCCGCCGTTGCTCAGCCGGTAGTCATCTTTCCGGTGGAAACTACGGTGACAGCCACAAGCAGCACACTTCATAGCATCAGTTTCGCTGGGCATGAACTCACCGCAACCATCAACGACATGTCCGCCGATGCTCGCCGCATGGTTGCGGAGACACTCTCGGTACTTCACCGGAGATGTGGAAGCTAAGATTGGAACTTGTAGAGGAGGAGGAGGAGGTGGTGGAGGAGGAGAAGATGTGTGAGGAAGTTCAAAACAGTTACCGTTGTTGTTGTTGTTGTTGTTGTTTCTGGTGGAGGAAGAAGAGAGAAAATTAGTTCGAGGAGATAAAATCAAAGATGAGGAAGGAGAAAGAGTTGGTTTGGAAAAAGCTGAGGTGCGGATTTGAGATGTCTGATTGAAAGTCATGGTAGTGGTAGCAGTGGTGGTGGTGGTGGCTGTGGTAATATGATCATCAGGATTTCTAAACTCCATAGATCTTGATATATAAACTTTTGATTATTTATATATATATATTAGGGTTTGGCAAGATCAAGAATAAAATGATGAAGAAGAGGAGTATTACTGGTTAGGAGGTGTATCGAACAACAAAGAATAATAAGTGAAGGAAGGTGAGAGAGAGAGACTTCGATCTTAACATGGGAAGGGAAAAGAAAGAGGATTAATTTGGTTTCCTAACAGCAATCTAAAGGAAGAGGAAGAGGAAGAGGAAGAGGAGAAGGGGTGAGGGTGAGAGGTGATTAAGGGCATAAGCAAGGAGGAACAACCGACAGGGTCATGGTTCACCTCTCCCACGCCCTGCAACTGGTCCCATCGCTAATAATTATTGCTCCCCTTCCTTCCTCCACTCATTTTTATTTGTGTCTTATACTCAATATATCTCTCTCTACCTTTCTTTTGTATCTGTATTGTTATCTCAACCAAATCCCTTTTGTATTTCAACCACTTATCCAGCATCTCACCGCTTTCCTCCCTTTTTCTTTTTCTTTTTTTTTTTCTTTCGATATATATATATATATATATATATTCTATAAATATATGTATTTAGATAAATATGCACAAACCAAAACTCTCAAACATGATTAGTGGAAAGTTGAATCTTATAACTCTTATTTGAGAATGAAATATGTTACCATTCTTTTGTTGTTGGGTGGTTTTCTATATATATATATATATATATATAGAGAGAGAGAGAGAGAGAGAGAGAGAGCAAGTTATTTAGAAATTTTGAAATGTTACAAATATAAATGTGGACATAAGAGAGATTGATTTGTAGCCACAGTCTGAAAAATTAAAAAAATTTGACTCCTCTTTTATATATAATTGAAAGGTTGTTGAAAGGTGATTTGTCCACATTATCAAATAATAACAAAATGGTCATCTTTGTGATAAAAAAAATTTAAATTTTATTTTGGTTTTAACTCAAAGACGGAAGAGTGTTTGTCTCTGGATTATTTATATTCAAAAAATAATAAAAAATAAAAGAATATTTTAAATATTTGAGTTTGAGAAAAAAAAATTTAATTGGGCTTATCAAAATTCTGTTTTGATTAATAATTAAATATTTTAAAACAAAAAATTTAAAATTTTACTTTTTTAATAATACAATAGTAATAATTTTTAAAAAATGATTATTTAAAATATATATACTTTTTTAATGATACAATAGTATTAATTATATATAAAATGACATAAAATGTTTGGTTAAATTATTCCTTGAACAAACATAATTAGAGAGTTTGTCTGAATTCACTTATTTTAAGCTCACAAATATTTTTTTTTTCAAATTAAGTTAAGCAATTCTTGACTTAAAACATTTATCTTTAAATTCATTTATGAAAAAAAAAACAAATTAAAACCAAAAGAAACAATTTTTTATGCTTGTTTTTGGAAAAAGTAAATTGACGCTTTTAAAAACAAAACTTTTACTGCTTAAAAAAATACTTGATATAAATATAATAGCATTTATGAAAAAGAAAACGCTTTTAAAAAATATAAATTTAGTTTGTTTCTTAAAAAAAAATCTAATTCGCCATTTGTTAAATGGGAAGTCTTTTATTTTTATTTTAATTTAGTAAAAAAAATTGTTCTATTTAAATGTTCATGATTAAGAAGTATTTGAATACATCTCAAAAGAGAAGGTAGACTCAAATGCAAACAAACATGTTTGTTTATTCTTTTATTTCCTTGACAAGATAGTACTCCGTTTTGGAATGTCTATTGAAGTCAATGAACAGGAGGATGGTTGTCAATGTTTAAAACAGAACACTTGTTATATTTCCCCTTCTTTTTTCTTTTTTTTTTTTTGTTTAAATTTAATTATTTAATTAATTTATTTTTTAATGTGATTCCTTGAATTATTTGTGAGATATTGATGGGTGTCTGATTGATGTGTTTGAGACTCTAATGTTTATGGATTTTTATTATTTATTATCTGTCACAAATTTTATGATTTTTTTGTTAATTCAATTCAATTCAATTTTTTTTTTGTGAAATACGAACTAGAATAAGAATTTTATTAATTTTCAAAATATTATTTTTTAAAAATTTTTGAATTATTTGTTAGTAGGGATTTTCTCTCAACTATTGTAGTTACAAATATGATTAATATATAACTCCTAAAAAAGGCAGGGATGATAATTTATAAAGACAAAATTTAACAATGCAACCACGAAGAAGGATAATCTCCGTCTACTCTCATTTTCTAGAAACACTAACTCTTTATATATATATATTTTTTTTTATTTAAGATCACCTAAATACTTTTTGTGGTCAGCTTGTTTTCTTATTTTGATTTTTATTTATTTATTTTATATTTATCATTGTATATAAATTTTAGGTGATTTACTTTTTTTAATAATGAAAAATGATTTATTATTATTTTAAATTTGAATGCATTGTAGTTAATGTTAAAGAGTAAAAGTGATTGACAAAATTCAATATGCATTTTTTGTATGTTAGACAAAATTGTGTAAAATTTAAATCTTATGTAGTCTTTTATCATATTAAATGATGGTGTGGGAATTTACCAATACTTGTTTGTTTTATTTTTAATTTTTTATTTTCGCATACACATTTTTTTTATATATATAACTATCTTCTTTAGCAGAAAAACATTCTTCCCACCACAAGTGAGAATAAAAGATATGCACTTTTTGGTTTGCACTTTTAACACATGTTTTGATCATGAAAAATAAAAGAAAAATAAAAACAAAATTATTCAAAATATGTCAATCAGGTAGCCTCATTTTCCCCCCTAATATTTCTCCAAATATAACAGTTGAAAAGTATTATCAATGAAAAATATCCTCAACTAAGGGGTGATTAAATAACTTCAACCTTAAGTTGTTATTATTTTGAAAGGCCCTATTATATATATATATATATATATAATGCCATATAAATGTTTAAATTAATTAAAAAGAATTGTGAAAGGACATATATTTATGTAAGTGTTTAATAATCAAAATTAGTACGTTAAAAGAAATTAAATACCTACAAATTATGAATGAGTAATTCCACTAATTTATAGATTCCTTAATTAGGAGAAACCTTTAAAATTCTTTATATAATTAGTGCATAAACAATAATGGTAGAAAATAATAAAACTTAATAATAATACTTGCCAACAATGTAGTATAAAGAGTTCTTAATAAGAAAAAACATCCACCTACATTAAAAAATAGGTAGATAAGTTAATGAGCTAATATATATAGCACATAGGCAAATAAAGTAGCGTACTAATGCCTAGCATAACAAAAAAAATGATACAGAACCTTGTCTAATTGTCCATGTATATATATATATATATATATATATATATATATATATATATATATGACATTCCAATTAATATGGACAAAAGGTAATTGAAGCTACTCCAAGTTGTGCCTTTGGATTAATCCCTTTTAAATTATAATTCGTCAATGTTTTTATTAGTTCAGGAAGATGAAAAGACATAACAAATGATAACATTAAAGAAAATAAACGATAACATTGATTTACATGGAAAACTCAAAATCGGGAAATACTACGAGCAAAAAAAGAGATATTTCATTGTTTTGAAATTTGAATATAATGGTGTTACTTAGTTTACTAAAATTATTTAAACATAATAAAACTTTAAAATATGATTGCAAATTAGATTAATGAAGATTCAGTCTGGACTTTGGGTCATGGCTTAATTCTGCTCTTTAGGTGTAGTCTAATCACTCGAATTCTCTAAATTAGTCCATATTACAAATTTTTTTTATTACCATCATATATTTTTTAAAAAAAAATTATATGTAAAGAATCACATAAGTCATACTATATACTTTTTAAACCGATTTAAACAGAATTTGGATCACAAATTTTAATCAAAGTCAATAAAACTTGATAATAGGATGAGCTATTAAAATATGGCTAATTTTTTTATAAAATAAAAAAAATGATAATTCATGCCGCAAAAGCTTGTCAAACCTTATCATTAATTTTGTATGTTTCAAAGCACCATATCGTCACATTTAGAAAAACAATTAAATCAATCAAACAATATTAATTTCCACATGAATCAAAGGAAGAAAAATGATACCACACCACACAACAAGATGATAATTATAATATTATGTAAAACAAGTCTGTGGGCCATACTAGTGTAATCTTATCATTCCACACATAAATGATGTATTTAAGTC
Source organism: Dioscorea cayenensis subsp. rotundata (assembly GCF_009730915.1). Lineage (NCBI taxonomy): Eukaryota > Viridiplantae > Streptophyta > Magnoliopsida > Dioscoreales > Dioscoreaceae > Dioscorea > Dioscorea cayenensis. The sequence goes on along the minus strand of NC_052490.1, from coordinate 28,632,516 downwards.
ATCCAAACTAATCTTAATTTATTGCATTTTTTTTACTTTAAATACATAAAAATAAAATAAAGATACTTGGAATATTTATATGGAACATTAATATTGTGATCAATTATTTAAGTTGCAAAAAATCATCATAATCCTTGACGTTATCAAACTCATATCCTAATCATGACTTTGATAAGAATGATAAATTGCTCATTAATAGTTTGTTTGACAATATAAACTTATACAATAAAAATAAAAAACACCAAATTAATTTTAGATAAAGCTAATTGGGTTGTTATGTAGATAAAGAGACCAAATGAATTACAATACAGCATTCTGATTTCAATATTGTATTCCTTTTATTTTTTTTTGGCAACTTCTAATTATTTGACATCATGTTGGGAATAAAATAATTAATATATAGAGGTCTTTTATTTTGAAACTCAAATCATTATAAATTATAAGAAAATAATGCAAACACTAATAATAAATACAGTTTTTATTTTAATAGTTTATAAAATAAATTTTGTTTATTAGATATTTGATTATAAAGATCATAAATTCTTACAGCTATGTATATAAATAAAAATCATATGTAAACTGCGGAAATAAAATAAATATTTTAAAACAATGCTTTAAAAGTTTTTTTTTAAATAAAAACATTACAGATTCTTTTAAAATAATTGTACATTTTTTTGAAATAGCAATTCAAGAAAAAAATTTCATTTTTCATTTTACATTTTGTTTTGAAATTTTAACAATCATGCATGCATGTATGGAGGATTTTTAGCTAACTAAACCATTATATTAAATAGTCACTGGTACACATTATTTAATGTATAGCATAACAATACGTACTTACAGCCTCCATATGTATACTCCTTTTCACACAGGTTGTTTTCAAATAAATTCACCTTATTTGGCATGGATTTTTTTGTGAACACGATATTTTTCTAATTTCCTTAAATTTTGTTATTATATATTTAAGAAAGCATTTGGTTCTACTTCATGGTTCTGTGAGAGGCCTATAATTTACATATTTAATTAAAAATTCACTTTAAGATTCATATTTTCTTCCCTTCTTGTTTTTTCCACAACTTAAATTTAGAGTGCTTGGACAAGCAATAGAAGGCTGGCTACTGCAACCATAATAAATGTTCACATGTGGTCCATAACAATCTAACAACCAAGTGACTATATATATTACTTGTTTTATATTTTATTTTTATCAATCCTCAGCCATTTGTTTTTGACCTTTAAGTTAAGAGAAAAATGGACTATCATTCTTTTATTATAAAGATAATTAATATTTTAATTTTTTTAAATTACCAAATTATTTCCGCAACTATTCTTCATATAAATATATTTTCATTAAAAAAAAATTTTGGTTTATTATTTTTTAATTTTTCATCACTTACAACATTTTTCTACCACAAGTATTTTTTTCCCCACTCCTATCATTTGTTTGGTTAAACCTAATGAAATCTTTTTTTTTTTTCAATATTTTTTAATAATTTTTTCAATATTAATTTGGTGCTATTTTAAATAATTATAATCTTTTCTTTTCTTCCATCATCACTGATGTACACCAGTTTGTTAGCATAAGTTTCATCACTAAGGTCATTATGATAGTTATTTTTAATTTTTTTTTCTCATATTATGTTCATTTCCGAGTTAATGATTTATACCAGTCATTTTATTGAAATCACTTATGAATGCATGTATAGCTTAAAAAAAATATATTACTTTAATATAAAATAAGTAAATGCTCCCATTCTTGACTAATATGTTAAATCAGAGACAACAATTTTACATCTTCTGTGTAATACAAGATCTATTTAGTAAAAATTATCTTAATATACCTATAAAAGTTCTTGATTTGAAAAATATTGGGATCATGGTTGATAAGAGGAAAGATACTATAATTATTATGTGTTCCTTTCCTTCCTTCTCATATCATTTTATTTTTTGAGTCTTGATTTGAAAAATATTGGGATCATGGTTGACAAGAGGAAAGATACTATAATTATGACGTGCTCCTTACCTTCCTCCTTATATATATATATATATATATATATATATTTTAATGAGCTACAAACTTAGTAGCTAGAACATAAAGTTGTTTGCAAGATTAGTAACAGTACATCAAAAAATAGTGACAAATAAAGACTGAATATTAAAGGCTAAATCTCGTTCCTTTCATCACCTTGATAAGCCATTGTGGGCAGAGGCGGAACCAAGGGGGCTAGTAGGGGCTGAAACCCTCTAGGCACCAAAGATATTTTACTTAAATTAATGTAAAATAAACTATTTTGATACATGAAAGTGTATAGTATAGTATAGTTGTGCTTGTGTGGTTAGTTGGTCTAGTCATAAAGTATGTGACTTTTTAACCCACCCAAGTTCAAATCCTCGTTGCTGCATGTTTTTTTTTTTCATATTTTATTTATAATTTAAAAATTACAGGTTTATGTTTTGTTTTTAGGCTTCAGCCTCTCTACCATCGAGTCTTGGTTCCATCACTGTTGTGGGAGTTCTAATTATTTATGGAATAATGAAAGAGCAGTAGCTCTTCTACCAAGAGTTCTCAAGAAATCAACCAAAGTGTTCCATTCTCTTGAAAGTCAGAATTGCGTGGATACGTAACTTCTCCTATTCATTTAGGTCCTTTAAATTTTCTATATCTCTTAGTTAGCTAGCCAATTTAAGCACCTACTGGTACCAATATAGATAGCATGCTCAAACCTAAAACAAATATCATATTGTTACATATAGAATACTAAACACTAGTAGTTTTCAGACACAAATTAAACATATAGTAACTGTTTCAAGACAGTACCCCTACCACAAAATGCATATATACATACAAACAGACTCAAAAATTAAGGTATGCAAATAATCATAAGTTTTAATGTTTCCATGAGTAACCACAAGAAGAATTTTGCCTAGGTACAACATTATGATTTTACAAATAATGCCATCCAAACTAAATATTGCTCATATTGCCTAGTTCTAGAACCAGGGTATTTTCTGGTTCTGGCCTATCACAGCCTGACATGTGTTATTAAAAAAAAAGAAGTTAATGACACATGTTAGGATGTGATAGCCCATAATCAGGAGGCATATAAGATCTATATATAGCCCCTGATCAAAAAGGGAAAATTCATAAAACTACTAAGAACTATTTCCATATTAATAGAGTCCCAACAATGAGTTCATATTGCAAGGGGATCTCATAACACCATGGATCAAAAAAGAAATCTGACATTGTTAGCATTAAAGGATTTGATCCAAATATTAGGGCTGATAATTTTGGCAAGAATACAAAAGGATCTATATAACCATGAATGATTAGATGGGATGAAATTACTCCAAATTTTGTAAGCCCTGTATTTAATTCTCATAATATCAATAAAAAATTTGGTATCATAATTCAAAAAATCAATGACATTCTTGTCCATTAATTTAGTTTTGACAGCCATAAGATTACGCAAGCATCTTATTATATTAGTGTGGATCAATTTTTGTTAATTAGGATAGTAAAAAAGTTTATAATCTAAAAAAATAAAAGAATTATTAGGATAAGTTAATTTATATGTATAAGTTTGCAATAAAAAAAAAAACAAATCTTTAAAAAAAGCAACTCAAGATCAAGTTTATACCCTAAACATTTTATTATTGTCACATAGAAGGCTACTGTTCCTGAGAAGCTAAGATTCCGTTGGAAACAAGCCGCTTGTTGTTTTCTAGTTAATTGCATGATTAAAGTAAAGATATGATTATCTTTAAACAAGCAAAAAAACATGATTTTATTGGTCCACTCAATTATATAGAGGGTATAAATTTACCTAGTAAATTAAAGGCTATTTAAAATCTTTTTAGATATTGATTCTTGCCACTTAAAAAAAGAAATTGATCAATTGTTTGTATCGTCATGGTTACAACATGTGCAATTAATTACCCCTAAGAGTGAGAAGAGTATGATGATTTTTAAAGTAATTTTATTGAGTAAGAATTAGCCACAACAATTCATACAATTGAAGGTCTTCCATCTCTCTCTTCATGAGACATAACCTCTCATTAACGAAAGTTAATTAGTACCAACTTTTTCCACCTTTCTCTCCCTCTTTTATTAAATAACCATGCAGTCTTGCACTAAGTAATTACCAAAGTTATTGCCACCTTTTTCCCTCTCTCTTTCATTAGCAAAGTAAACATCAACTTTTCCAATTATCAAAGTCTCCTCCTTCCAAGTACATATATATATATATATAACCTCTAATTAACCACAGCTAATTAATACTGAACACCCATTCTCTGAAGCTTCTCTTTTCATTTCAGTGTGGCTTTAGGACTTAGCACCATTAAGGCTGGTGCAAGCTCACTGTGACTTGAAATGAAATGTTGGGGGCCCCACCTCCACACCACCACCACACCCAATGTTGTGTTGATGGTGTGTCAGACTCCATCACTAACCAGCCAAGATGAAAGCCATGCATGACCCCACACCATTTCTGCTGCATGCTCTCCTCTTTCCTTCCTTACCACCCAACCAAACCATGCTCTTCATTTCACTTGTACCTAACACTTAACACACTCACAACCCTTTGGAAAACTTTTACTAAAAGATTGGAGGACACAAGCATGCATGCAAGCATGGTGGAGTGTTGGTTGTCAACCTTCTTGGCTTGTGATGCCACTGTTCTACTTGACCTTGTTTTCAGTATATATATATATATATGTACTTATATATTCTTTGCTCCTTTTTCTTTGTTTGGCTTGTGATGCTCCTCTCTTCTTTGACCTTCCTGTTCAAACATCTCATGCTACAGTACTGTGTGGGCTAATAAATAACATTTGGGACACCACTTACACCCCCAACTTGTTGCTATTAGGGTTTTGTAACATAATTATTTTTCTAAAGAAAAATAACCTCTCTTCGAAATAAAATATTCACAAAACCCTTTTATTGGTTGGTTGGTAAGCCACATATATATATATATATATATATAGTTTCTGAAACTAGAAGTATAGTACACATATATATATATATGTATGGATTATGAAAAAAAATTATAAAAGCGAGAATATGACCATATGAAAGGGTGAAAATATCAATCCTGTAAAAATAATTTGTATTTCATTGCTTTTTTTAAGTCAAAAATGAAAATTTGAATTTTACTTGTGATTTATTTATGATTTTAAAAACTAAAAAATAAAAAAGGGGTGACAGTACACAAATCGACCATCAACTATTGAAAGTATATTTTAGTGTTTGGATTTGAAAAAAAAATGAACTTGAATTCTTAAACTGCAAATTGTTCCCTCTATTTAATTTCATCACTAATTACATGATAATATATTTTTTATTAATTAATATTAAATTAATATTTTCTTAGATGATATGTAGTTTATTTTGGCATGATGTGGCAATTCAAGCGCGCGGTCAAACACAGGCCAGGCCGGTCATAATTAAGACAGTTAAACATTAATTTTATATATTTCTAACATGGCATGTAATATTGCATCTAGATATTTTCATATATATATATATATATATATAATGATATGGAAGCTAACATGTCAAGCTATGGCAGGCTACGCTATGTAGACTATAATCATATGTCAGACTAATAATTATTAATTTAATATTAATTAACAAAATTAATTTGAAACATGCCGTTTGAAAATCAGAAGGTCTCTCTATCTTGTATGTGTTGAAATCAAAATATTGATTTATTTATAGCACAATCACAATTAGACTCAATAATTTTTATGTTCTTATTCTGCACCTTCTTTAATAAAATATAAATACTATATGTAAGATATTCGATATTAATATACCTATGATAATGATAGACATCAAAAATATATTTTTAATATTTTATATATAATTTAAAAATTATTTATGTTTTTTAATTTAATATAGTAAAAAATATATAACATAATAATCTAGCATCTTTGAAATGTTTCTAAATCAGTCTTCTACATATAATCACTCGTTATTTTAATTATTTATGGTCACATATTTATCCCCATGACATCCATCATCTACCACTGTAAAAGTACTTAAATAGTGAAAAAGTTTCATGTATTTCATTAATTATTACTTATAATTATACCTTAATTAAGATTATTAAGATGATGAGGCAAGTTTGTACGGATAAGATCTTTTGATGGATTATGTTTGGTCTTGAGTTGATAGCATGTCTTAATAAGATACCATGCACAACACGCTGTGTTTAATCACAAGGAACAAGGAATTGAAATTATAAATATGTTTATATATATAAATATATATAAAATAAGGAATCAGATTCACTATCTTTGAAAGGAATGAAGTTGCATAGAAATGGTGGTTTGGTGGAAAGTGAAAGGACAAAAGACAACCAAGACAAGCAATGACCTCATTGAGAAAAATTAAAATCACATTTTTTTAATTTCCTTAAAAATATAAAAAAGAATTTGATTGTCTTTGATGTGATTAGCGAAGTGGTTACCATGTTAAATCAATAATAAACTAATTATATTAAACAATTAAAAACATTTTAAAGGGGTATATATATATATATTAGCAAATTGATACTCCATATATAATACAAATCAGTTGCACTTGCATTGAAGAACCCAAATTAAACCAAACAAATAACTCACTATTTATTTATTATATATATGATATACTCCATGGTTGATTTCCATTTGGGGAAATAAATGATGATATTAAAAAATAAAAGCTTGGTCATCATGTGTGGTTACCAATTGCTCCAATTTCCAAGAAATGTAATCTAATCTAATTGGATGAGAAGTCATCTACGTCTTTTAAAATTGAGTGATTAAACTAATAAAGACGTGCATGGAGTGTTAAATTAAATTTAATTATTATGATTAGTATTAATTAATTAATTAATTTAAAATAAAGTAAAGGAACAGGAACAGTGTGTTTTTTTTTGGGACCGTACAATGCAGTAGAGAGAGAGCACCGAGGAGACAGTGCTAATCGTGGACACGTGGCTCATCCCTGACCGTTCAGACATATCACTTCCTCAAAGTTCGTGCAATGAGACGTCACTAATTGTCTCTTCTTTTTCTCACTTTTATATTATTATTATTATTATTATTATTATTACATTAATTAATATATAATGTAATAATTATAATTTATTTATTTTATTTTGTGGATTAAGAGGTGATGAAAACTATGAAAAATGCAGATAATGATCAAGCTATCAGGATAGAGGTGGTCCTTGAATATTTATAATCATTTTGGTCTAAGATACTTTATGACATAAGTGATAAGTTTTAAATTTTAAAATCACATATTAATAATGAATAAAGTTTAATGTCTATTGTTAATATTAATTTTGACTAGTTATAATTTAAATTGTTATTTTTTATAATATTAAATCAGTTTGGGAGGCTGGATCTAAAATTGACATTTCTAATGATAAAAGAGTATCCGTCAATGCATGTAATTTATCAAGGTTGAGTTTATATCATCATATTTTGAATTTGGTGGGTTTGAGTATATTTTTAAAATTTATTTTTAAATACAATGCTTTGAGCTAATTGTCTTTTAGCATATTGGTACTGAATTTTTCATATAAAATGTTTATTTTAAAAAGATTCAAAATTGAATCCCAAAACTCATACAAAATGAAGGTACAAATGTTTATGAAGACATAGGTGTTTGTTGAATTTAGTTCACGTTTGTGCACATTTTTGACATACACTAACCACATTATATATATATATATATAACACCTTAATTATTTTTTTATCAAAATAATTTTGAAGCCATCATATAACTTTTTTTTTTTTAATTTGTTTTACTTTTTAACCTATTTTTTAAGAAAAAAAGGGTCAATATTTTTTAAAAAGTATTAAATTTGATGTTTTTAATGTTTATATATTTGTTATATATACTTTACTCATAATACTTTTCATTGAGATATTTGCTAGGTTACCTTGCCAACACTGACACACATATCATCCATTCTTTCTTAAACCCCATTTTATAAATCAATAAGAAATCAAATTAAAAATTTCAAACAGACAAACAAAAAAATACAAAAAATATTTTTACTTAATATGTTAACCAATATTGATACTTTTTAAACTAGAGTTGAATCCAGTATTTACAGTTTTTGTCAATTATTCATTTTGGTTGTTGATTTATAAAAATATTATTTTTAAAATCTAAACTTGTTTAAATTATTTGATTTTTAATATTTAAACCATGTAACTCTTTTTTTTTCCCCATATTATCCAACACCTACACCATACTTGTGATCAAATCTATAACACAAGTGTCAAGCGATGTGATCAAAGTCATCCAGTTTACATAGTTAGTGGCATCATTTTAGGATATCTTGGGAAAGAAGAAAGATGACGAATTCAAAGTAAAAAAAATAAAAATAAAAAATAATAAATAAATAAATAAATAAATAAATAAATAATAAATCTCATAGTTTGAACTCATCCCATTAAGTCAAAAGTGAGCCCACATGAGCAATGTTTTTAAAACCGAACCAGATCGACCAGTTGGACATGAAAAACTGGGAACCAGCCCATAGCCCAGTCCGGTTTTAGAATAATTGTTGACCAAATTTTGAACCGGTCAAACCCGGCCAAATCCGGCGAACCAGCCGGTCGGACCAAAACTGGATGGAACCCGGTTTTCAATTTTTTTTATTTTGTTTTTGTTTTTTTGTTTGTTTGTTTGTTTGTTTGTTTGTTTTTTTTTGTAAGAAAGGACTTAGGGCATGAATTGTATTTTTTTTTTTCTTGATTTCATAATGCTCTTTGAGTCTTGATTTGTCGAAAATATTGTTTGGATTCTTAGAACTTTGGAGTTTGGAGGTATGAAAAAATAAACAAAAGAAGAAACTTGTAAATTGTTTAAGAGGTATAGATCATTTAAGACTTATTTTATTTCATATTTTTATTTTAATGGTGTTGATGATAAAAAATGAGAATTAAATTAAGCATACTAAGTTCTAGCTTTGTTTTGAATTTTTTTTGTTCATGCCTTGTCTCATCCTCACATAATTCGTAATTTAATTAGTGGTTTAACTTATGTAGTGATCATCATTCATTTATGATTAATAGATTAAGAAATAAAAAGTTTAGGGTGTTGTATTTGTTGAGCTTTATTTAGATTAATTATTTGAATCTTCAACAATTTTAATAAAATCATAATGATATTAAAATAAATATTTAAGATAATTATGATTAAAAATATGATAAAATTTATTATTATTATTATATATATATATATATATATTATTTATGACATCATCTGTTCTGACCAGAATGGGTCATCCGGTCAGACCGACTGACCCGTGACTAAAATATAAGACCAGTTCGCTATCCGGTCCGATTAACCGGCCCAGTTTTAAAAACATTGCACATGAGACAATAGCTCTACGCATCTTTCTTTGAACTATGCAAACACTTCTCTTCTTCTTAAAAAAATAATAATAACAACACAGTTACGTGAGTTTATAAATACAAAGGAATTAAATGAACAAAATTATAAATAGTTAAAGCACCAAATGAACCATAACCAAAATTTAAGAGTCCAAAAGTGGCTTTAACCCTTAAAAATAAAAAAATAAAAAAATAATTAAGAAAAAGAAAAAGATTAGTCTAAAAAAGCTGCAAGAATGGTCCATGGAGCCAAAGCACACACAGTGAAGTGGAAAACTTTGAATGTCGGCCATCTGTTTGGCAAGTTGGTGACCAAGCATGCATGGGAGTTAAATCATTGAAAAAAGTTCTACTTTATCTTAAACTCAAGGCCATATATTTCTTCTTAAAGTTAAGTAACACCCTACTTAATTATCCCTATCTCATTCTTAATTAATTCCAATAATAATTAATGATCCTTTCTTCTTCAACACTAGAAGCAAAGAAAGAAAGAAAAAAAAAGAAAGCTAGTTATGACTTTTTGGAACCAAGTACAGTTATTGAAGTGATTATGAAGATGACTTGGCAAACTCTTATAAGGACCATTAAAAGGGAAGCAAGAGATGTTGATTAGATGAATTTATAAACTATGGAGTACTTAGTGCATAGAGAGCCTAGGTAGTTAGACATTTATAATGTAATACATATATATATATATATATATATATATATATATATATAGCAATGTAGGTTGCTAATAATGGAAAGGTGGTAGCACATATATAATTATTTATTTATTTATTTTATTTATGTATAGATAGGTTTAGCATGTAGTTAGGGTATTTAAAAGGGTAGCCATACCTTGAAGCATGCAAGGATCTATGATGGAGAGTTGTTATATAAGGTTGGGTCACAGTCTCATAGACATATATTTTGAGTGATGGGATTGGATAACCAGAAGAATTAATTAAGGAATCAATCAATAAAAATTTTAAAAAATAAACATAATTTTTTTTAAGTAAAGATATATAAAAATGAATACTAAGATTTATTTGGGAAACTAGAAATAAAAAATAATTTCTTGGTTATTGAAAATAAAATATAAAAGAACTCGAGAATAAAAGCAACATTTCAATTTATTATTAAATTTCTCCAATAAAATGTAATCAATCTCGAATTTAAATTTTTTTTTAAATACAAGAATTTTCATTAATCATAAAAAACTTTTTCTTTGAAATCTCTCTTGTTGTTATAAATTTTTATTTTTCGTCTTCCTTTGTGTTGTATTATTATTATTATTATTATTATTATTATTATTATTATTATTATTATTATTATTATTATTATGATTGAGATAAATATAATGCTGGCCCGCATACATTAGGCCCAATTGGTGGTGGGTATAACCCAAACCAGGTAATGTAAACCAAAGAATAAGACACGTCTAAATTAATAGCAATGAGGTAATTAAATGAAATTAAATTGTTCCTTAATTGCTCTATTACTAGATAAATGCTCAAGAACAATATGAAGTATTTGGCTTAAGTGAAATTGAGAAAAATATAAAAAATGTTGATGTTTAATTCTCATGTTAGCATCGGTAGGTTTATAAGTATCATTAAAAAAAAATTACCAAAATTAAGTTCTTCTATTAATGTAGTAGTTTATTTATTCATCAAAGATTGTTTTATATTTATATTTATATTTTTGTTTCCATATGTAATCAAAATTATCACTAATTAATTATTTGGCATGTATATTTCGAAAACATAAAATAAAAGCTTTTATTATTCCTTATTCAAATAAATGACTACAATTATTGAAAAATTAAAATTATAAGAACAGCTCAAAATGTCTTAAAAATGAAACATAATTGCCTATGTTTTTAAAATAGCATATTAAGTTAAATTTAAAATTTTTATTTTGATTTAAAATATATGATTGTCTTTTTAATTTTTATATTTTGTTGATAAAAACCAATGAATCAAAGTTTTTAAAATCTATGAGATATATAAATAAATATTAAAATGCGAGCATTCAAATTAGAACCCCAAATTTTTAGTTTAACAATATTATTTATTGTATCTTTTTTCATGTCTTACATATATAATATAGATTTTTCAATTTTTATATTTCATAATTTTATTGTAGATATATAATGCTAATGTTTTCCTTAATATTCATAAATTCCACCATTTGGTGATTCTCATTAATAAAGACTTATCCACAACGCAAACATTCCAATATTGCACTAGACCTCTGTGAAATTTTGATAAACTAAAAAGTTGTTGCTTCTTGACATTGATTTTAAAGAAGTTAAAGTAATTCAGTATATTTCAAGTTATAAAATTTAGAAAAAAAAAAAAAAAAACCTTTTTGGATGTAATGATTGTGTTGTTAATTATAGTTGAATGATCGAGTTTTGGATAATGGGGGGTTAGATCATTAAGCACTAGATAATCAATCCAATGGTACACAACCAATTAGGAACTAATTAAATTGCTAATCATCCGGGAGAAATCATTGTGTATTTTTTTAGTGTTTGGCAACATTAATATTTGGTATTATTTAATTCATAAATGATTTGGCGTTTGATTCATCATTGACATTTAGTGTATGTTGACCTTAATTTGTTTGATGGAGGGCATGGTTATCTATATATCCATCATAATAATAAATAAATATCATGCATTTTGGTTTGAAGGAAATATATATGCGACGAAAAAATTGATAATTCCAACGTTATAAACCTCATGTTACTAAGGAATGTTCTATGTATATTCTTTCCTTTAATTCGCATAAAAGATATAACACCAAACAAAAAGAAACATGCAACCTCTCGTTGTTTACGTGGCTAGTTCTCTACTTGCATGTCTCATATATATAGTTCCAGTAGTTCCTCCAAAAACAACCGTAAAACTAACATTAATCCAAACACTACCATGCATTCCATGACTTAGGACTGATTGAGCCATCTTCATGCACCTTGTCACAAATTACTATATATCTAGAAACTAGAGCATATTCTTTTCTTTACTTCAGTATTATTCCTCTCTTCTTCAATGCTAATACTTAGCCGTCCCTATTATCCTACATGTCTCTCTCTCTATATATATAGATAGATGTAGATATAGATTTATACACACATGTAAACATAGAAAACTAAGAAGATGGCTTGTGAGAACTATGACCCTTGTTTTCCAGACCAACCAGTAGTGCACCTCTACCTTCCAATATGGGCAAACCAACCATCTTTCAAGTCTAAATCAGCCTTCGTTTGGGTTGAGGACACCAATGAGTCCTTAACAAGCTCATCAATCTCTTACTCTGAGCTCAACTCTTCAGTCCAAGCCATTTCATCTCATCTCCTTCAAACTCTTCACAAAGGTGACACCATCCTCATCCTCTGCAAACCTAGCATCCAATTAATCACTATCCTCTTTGCATGCCAACGTGCCGGTCTCATCGCCGTGCCGATCATACCTCCAAACATGTCGGCAAAGCCGGGGCCTTCCCATTTCCATCTTTTCCATGCACTCTCTCAAACCAAACCAGTTGCTGCCATAGCCAACCCTAGTTTCATCTCCTCCTTGTCATCATACCCTCAATTTGAGAACCTCCAATGGTTCTCTTCTGATGAATTAGAGAACAATATAAGTTTTTCAGACCATGATGGATGTGGAGAAGAAGATGTGTACTTAATCCAGTACACTTCGGGTGCCACCGGAGTACCAAAACCGGTCTTAGTGACAGCCGGAGCAGCCGCACATAACGTCCGAACAGCAAGAAGAGCTTATGATCTTCAACCAAGCAGTGTCATCGTTTCATGGTTGCCACAATACCATGACTGTGGTCTCATGTTCCTCTTGCTCACCGTCATCACTGGAGCTACATGTGTGCTCACCTCTCCGGCCAACTTCTTGAACCGGCCCCGGCTTTGGCTTGAACTCATAACTGAGTTTAAGGCAACATGCACTCCAGTCCCTTCCTTTGCACTGCCTCTTGTTGCAAAGAGAGGGAATATAAACCATGGAAAGTTCAAGCTTGAACTCAAACTCTCTAGTTTACGTAACTTGATTCTCATCAATGAACCTATATATAAATCTCTAGTTGAAGACTTCATCAATGAGTTCTCCAAAGTTGGTTTGAAGCCATCTTCAATCTCTCCATCTTATGGCCTTGCAGAGAACTGCACCTTTGTCTCCACGTCGTGGGATTCCCATGCAGATCAAGATAATCACTTCCCTAACATGCAATCATACAAGAAATTACTACCTTCAGCGAAACTAGGATCATTCTCATCAAATGAAACAGCTGATATTGATATCATCGTCGTCGATGAGGAAACAAGAGAGCTTGTGGAGGATGGGGTTGAAGGAGAGATATGGGTTTCATCAGCAAGCAATGCAGTAGGTTATCATGGGCATCCATGCATGACTAGGGAGGTGTTCCATGCAAGGATTGAAGGAAGGATAAGCAAATGTTACCTGAGAACAGGTGATAGGGGAGTTATAAAAGGTGAAAATAGGTATGTTTATATAATGGGTAGAGTGACTGATGTTATTAAGGTTGATCAAAGATGGATACACCCACATTATCTGGAAACTATAGCTTATAAGAGCAATGCAAAGTGGTTGAGAGGTGGATGTATTGTTGCTTTTGGTGTGGAGATTCCAAGGAAGAGTGGTGTGGTGATCATGGTGGTGGCTGAGTTGGCTCAAAAGAATGGAAATGGTGATGAGTTGAGAAACATATGTAGAAGGATAAAGGGAGATATATGGGAAGAAGAAGGAGTGGAAGTTGGGGTTGTGGCTTTGGTGAGGAGTGGGAGTGTTGCAAAGACTACTTCAGGGAAAGTGAGAAGGTGGATGGTGAAAGATGAGATGATGAGAGGGAGATTGAGGGTGGTTTATACGGAAGAGTATTTGGGGGAGGATGAGATGAAGGAGGGAGAGGGAAAGAGGGTGTCTTTGCTATCATTTCTTTAAGAGTGTTTGTGTGATTAAGGAATTATGTGCTTAGTTTTAGTGTTTGATATTTATGCTATGTGATTCGAACCATGTTTGAAAGGCATTATAAAAAAGAGAAGACTGTTTTCAAAAGATATATATATATATATATATATATATATATATATATATATATATATATATATATATTTATTTATTTATTTATTTTGAGGTAGATAGAGGAGTTAATTAAAAGCTAAGAAAAACAAAAGAGAATGAAATAAAGAGCATTAAAAAGAGAGCGTCATCTGCGCACAGCTTTTCTCAACCCAATGAGGGTGATCTATTCCCTTGAAATATAGAGAGAGCTGCGGGTTTTGTCTTCCACGAGCTGCAAGATTATCAGAGATGATATTGGAATTACGATCGATAGTTTCTAAGCAAACACTTGGGTGGACTACCAGGTTTAGCTTCAACTTTTGAATCTCCGGGCTGAATCTCCAAGCTATGCAAGTAATTTCTTCACAATCTGGAGAACCCCAGGACAATCACTGCAAATTTTGTCCAGCTTCCATCCTTTGTCTCTACAAATCTCCATTACTTGGTTTATTGCTGCCACTTCAACTGAAATTGGAGTGTCAATTTTAATTCCTTTGGATCCTGTAGCAAGAATTAAGCCTGCATTAGTGATAGCAGGAATCCTATGCCAGAGTCATTAGGAGAAGGCTTCCAAGAGGCATCAGTGTAAAGGCAGATGTTATTTAAAGGTTGTAAAGGCACTCCTTGTAATGTTTTCCAATGGATTTGAAGTAGTCCTCGCATAAACACCAAGTCCTTGAGAGAATGGAATCCAGTTTAGGCCTCCCCGAATTGAAAACAATATTGCATCTCTCCTTCCAAATAAGCCAAGCTATTGTAGCGATTAAAGCTTTGGCAAAGTTTTTTCAATCCAAGTCTTGAATTTAGTACTGAGTCAGGATCCATCACTAAGGTTACCAACCGTATTATTAGCAAGACCCAACCTGCTGAAAAGATTTCTCCAGTAATGTTGGATTTTACAACAATACCAGACTTAATATGCCAACTATTCCAGATTTCCTCACTGTTGTAAGGATGATTAATGTGATCATAGACAACGGAAGCAATAGAGGTTTTGAAAGAATGGGAACCCCAAATCTAGTAATTGTTGTTATTTAAATCAATCTTGATTTTTTGAATCCACTCCCAATCTAGATTATTGCCACAAATATTTTCCAAAGAAATATGACATAATCTATTACCATCAATAAGATCAGAGAAAACTAGGCTCTCAAATCAATAGTCATGTTTAAAAAAATAGGTTTTTTCGAAATAGGAAGGCCCATGATAAAGGGGTCATTCCAAAGATTTGTATTAAGAAATTTACAAGAACTGATTTTAAAGTTTGTTTAAAGGAAATCCGATCCACAGAATTGTAAATAGTTTTATAAGAAGCAGAGAAGGAATTTTAGGATTTATATTCCAAACAGTCAAACCCCTATACTTGATATTGAAAATATCGATCCAAAGCTTGTTTTCAGAGTTTAAGATGGAAAATATGTTTTTAGCCATTAAGGAATGCTTAATCAATTTGAGATTCCTCACTCCTAAACCCCCCCTCAGGCTTATTGAGTGTAGTATTTGACCTGCCTATAGTATGGAAGACACTTCTATTGCCAATCCTACTCTAAAGAAAATTTTGAGCCATGTTAGAGATGTTGTCTAAAATTGTGTAAGGCAAGTTTATCACAAAGAGGTAGTAATTTGGGATGGAAAAGATGGAGCTATTAAGGAGGATTACCCAGCTAGCAGTAGAGATCGAAGAATGATTCCAAGAGTTGATGGAAGTTTGGACTAGATTGGTTAAGAAATTAAGCTGGCTGACAAGAAGTTTTCTAGGGGAAATATGCACACCAAGATGGGTAAAGGGGAATTGGCCAATTTTGATGCCCGGAATCTTAGAGATAGAAGCAGAGATTCTTTTGTTGATCCAAGAGGGAAAGAAAATTTCAAATTTGTCGAGGTTGGGGTTTTGGTCCATAATATCCCTATAAAGGTTTAGGCATAAGAGACAGTTTCGAGTAGTCTTCCTAGTAGCTTTGGAAATGAGAATAAAGTCATCAGCAAAGGTCAGGTGATTAAAGTTTCTAGGGAGACAACTATTGAAACCAGGGATTAAATTCAGAGCTTAGGCCTTGTTAAAAATCACTGAAAGCAATCTAGGTTTGGTGCCTCAAGTCCCACTGTGGAAGCTGTCATTGGGTTTACGGCCACGACTATACCAAAACACCGTGGCATTCTAATTCTTTTTTCCAATTTAGTTGATTCTTGTTCTATTTGAAAGCTAAGTTCAAAATCTATCTTTTTGATGCATTGCAAATTTTGAAATTCAATATGCATGATAGGTTAGCAATCTAGGTTTTGTGTCTCAATTCTCATTATAGAAGCTGCCCTTGAATTTAAGGACGCATCTATACTGAATCAGCCATAACTTTGTAAGTTTTTTTTCTCCAATTGAAGTTAATTCTAGTTTTATTTTAAATCTTAGAAGAGACAAGAAGAAATAGCAAAGGGGAGAGGGGATCATTTTGTCTAACCCTTCTAAAACTAATAATCCAACAAGTTTGCTAGCCATTAACAAGGAAGGAGAAAGAAGCAAAAGAAATGCAGGCCTTGATCCTACCAATCCAACGCTGAGGAGACATCATTTTATGCATGGTAGCAAGAATAGCATTCCATTCAATAGTATCAAAGGCTTTTTCTATATAAATTTTGTCAAATTATGTGGACTATTTTGGGAAAGCTTTATTGTAGAATATTTTCCTATTTTGACTATTTGATTAGCTGTGAATTCAAACAGTCTATTTCCAGATTTGTAGGAGATTTTGTTGCCGATTCTTAGGCTGTCATATGTGTATATAAACCTCCTATTTTAACCTATTGTAATCTAATTTTGCATGAATCAAATTGAGCCTTTCTCTCATTCTTTTTCCTCATGGTATCAAAGATTTAGGTTTCTTCTTGAGAGTTTTTTTCTCAAGTTCATTCTTTTCTTGTCTGGCCGAATTCCTTTCTTCCGTTCCACTTGTCCATTCTCTCTTCTTTCTGGTCAATCTTTTTGATTTTCTCTTAATCATGTCTGAATCCATGGAAACCACAATAACATCTGATGCTCCTATAACAGAGAGTGTATTCGCTGTCCAGTCCAGAGACTTGCAAAGTATTCAGGCAGCTTATCGATTGAACGGAAAGAATTATTTGAAATGGTCTCAGCTTGTTCGGACTTTCTTGAAGGGTCGAGGGAAATTAAGCCATTTAATAGGCACAAGTCCTTCAAAGAATGATCCGAAGTTTTCTGCATGGGATGAACAATATTCAATGGTAATCTCTTGGTTATGGAATTCAATACTACCAGAGATCAGCGATACATGCATGTTTCTCGGATCCACTTAAGAAATTTGGGATGCTATCCGACAAACATATTCCAAGGTTAATGATGCTGCCCAAATCTAAGAAGTTAAGACAAAGATTCAAGCTGCCAAACAAGGAGCAAGAACCGTCACAGAATATTTGAGTTTTTTGCAAGGCCTGTGGCAGGAGATAGACCACTATCAATGAATTCGGATGCGCTGTAGTGAAGATGCAACGATTTTAAAGCGATTTATTGAGAAGGAATGTATCTATGATTTCCTTGCTGGTCTCAATGCAGAGTATAGATTTTTGGGAAACTAGACTTGCCCTCATTAAATGAAACAATTTTGATCATCCGTGCTGAGGAAGGTAGAAGAAATGTTATGATGAAAACTAATGGAGGAGACGGATCTGCCATGGTGTCCAAAGTTGTGAAAGCTACTGAAGGAAAAGAAACCAACCCTATTTCACCTTTTGTTCCAGCCCATCAACCCAAGTCTTTCAATAGGGATTTACTGTTTTGCACATACTGCAAAAAACATTGCCATACCAAAGATCGTTGCTGGAAGCTTCACGGGAGACCCAACTGGACCAACAATGACAGAGGATAAACACATGTTGCGAGCATTCAACCACATGATGAAGGAGGTTCAGGTTCACATGATCCAACACAAGGATTTCACAAGGAAGGAATTGACAAATTGAGAAGTCTGTTGGAGGCACTTGAGAAACCTTCCACGGCAGGTACTTGTTCATTGGAGTTTTCATGTATTTCTTCCTCTTCTTGTTCTTTTAGTGTCTCAGAAAAAATTACTTGGGTGATCTACTCTGGAGCCACTGACCACATGACTTACATCTCTAAATTTTTCACATCCTATATACCATGCTCTAGCCACCGAAAGATAACTATTGCTGATGGATCAGTTACCACCATAGCAAGACAAGGAGACATTTATATCAATAATTTCCTCACCCTTAAAAATGTTCTTCATGTTCTGAGATTGTCTGTAAATTCGGTTTCTATTAAAAAAACTCACCAACGACTCCAATTGAAGTGTAACGTTCTTTCCATCACATTGTGTCTTTCAGGAACAGGGCACGAAGAGGAAGATTGGACATGCAAGTGAGAGGGATGTTCTTTACTATCTGGAAAATCAAAGTGTAAGAGCTAAAGTCAAAGATTCCCTATCTACTACATTTCTCTCAGAGTCGGTCATGTCAAACAACAATAAAATTTGGCTTTATCATCGTCGTTTAGGTCATCCTTCCTTTAGTGTTCTTAAGTTAATGTTTCCTTCATTGTTCCAAGGGTCCAATATAGAGTCTTTCCATTGCAATGATTGTGAACTTGCCAAACACAAACGTGTCTCATTTCCAATAAGTGATACAAGAGCTCTCTATCCTTTCTCTCTTATTCACAGAAATATTTGGGGTCCCTCAACTGTTCCAAACATTTCTGGTGCTAACTGGTTTGTTTCATTCATTGATGATTATACTCGAGTAACGTGGATCTACTTGATAAAAAATAAATCTGATGTTGGTAATGTTTTTCCGAATTTTTATACCATGATCAAGACACAATTTGATGTACAAATCAAACGATTTCGTTTAGACAATGCCAAAGATTACTTCAATCAAATCCTTTCTCCATTTTTCCAAAAAGTGGGAATCATACACGAGTTTTATTGTGTCAATACACCACAACAAAATGGGGTAGCCGAAAGAAAAAATAGCCATCTTTTGGAGATTACTAGAGCCCTATTGTTTCACAAACACATTCCTAAACAATATTGGGGGAAGCTGTTCTAACTGCTGCTCATTTGATCAATAGACTTCCCACAAGGGTTCTTAATTTCAAAAGTCCCATTGAGATTCTTAAAAGTTTTTTCCCTAACTTCTCTGCTTCTAATAACCTCACTCCCCTAATTTTTGGTAGCGTTATCTTTGTTCATGGCCACTCTTAAATATAGGAGGAAACTTGATCCACGTGCTCTTCGTTGTGTCTTTATCGGTTATTTGTCTACCCAAAAGGGATATAAGTGTTTCCATCCATTCACAAAAAAAATTTTTGTTACTGCCGATGTTACATTCGTGAAAAATGAGTCATTCTTTCAACATACCTATCCTCCGGGGGAGAATTTAATCAAAGATAAAGCGAAGGACTTGTTTCTTCTTGAATTTCCAACTAAATCAGAAATTTAGCCCATTTCTTCTGAGCCCGTGTCTATTCCATCTATCTCATCTGAGTCTGTTCCAATTTCAGCATCTGTTAACTCCACTTGTACCTTTTGTTAATACATCAGAATCAGATACGAGAATCCAAGACAATACTCATCCACTGAAGCATTATTTTAGGAAGAAAGTTCGTATTCCTCAATCTGTATAGCTACAATCTCCTATTCATGCTACTGTTTAGGTTCCTGAAACTGATATCATAAACTCAGAAAGTCAGCCGCCATTAGCCGAACCTAGCCAACTCCTAGATGAGCATGAAAAACTAAATGATGCAGACCTACCTATTGCACTCAGGAAAGGAACTAGAGCTTGTACCAAACATCCAATGAATCTATTTCTGATGTACCAAAACTTTTCCCAAAGTCATAGAGCCTTCCTAAGTAATCTCCATACCATAACCATTCCAAGAAATATATCTGAGGCACTAAGAAACAAGAAATGGGAGAATGCTATGAAAGTGGAGATGGAGGCACTTGTGAAGACTAATACATATGGGAGTTGTTTAAGTTGCCGAAAAGGGTCAAACTAGTTGGTTGTAAATGGGTGTTTATTGTAAAGTACAAGTCTGATGGTTCAATTGAAAGATACAAGGCGAGGTTGGTTGCCAAAGGGTATACTCAAACCTATGGCATCGATTATCTTGAGACGTTTGCACCAGTTGCAAAGATGAGCACGGTGTGAGTTCTGTTGTCATTGGCTGCAAATTTTGGATGGGATCTATAGCACTTTGATGGGTCAAAATATCAAAATGGTCCCTCTATTTTGCGTTTTTCGCCCTTTTAGTCCCTCTAATATAAAATCTATCTTTTTAGTCCTCGTATTTTCACATTTTTGTTTTTTTGGTCCCTCTAATTGACGGATCAGCTCTTTTGGTCCCTCCAGCTGATGAATTAGAGGGACTAAAAAAGATGAAAATGTGTAAATACGAGGACCCAAAGGGCATATTTTACAACTTAAGGGCGAAAATGTGCAAATACGAGGACCAAAAAGGGCGGTTTTTATATAAGAGGGACTAAAAGGGCGGAAAATACAAAATAAAGGGACTAGTTTGATATTTAAACCCAGTTTGATGTTAAAAATAATTTTTTGCATGGAGATTTGGAACAAGAGATATACATGGAAGTTCCTCCCAAATTTAAATCTAAAAAAGGTATGGTATGTAATCTGAAAAAGGTGCTCTATGGGCTCAAGCAATCACCTAGAGCCTGGTTTGGAAGACTCACCAAGGTTATGATTGCCTTAGAATACAAGCAAAGCCAAGGAGACCATACCTTATTTGTGAGACACTCTGATTCAGGGAAAGTGACTGCATTATTGGTGTATGTAGATAACATGATACTTACAGGCAATGATACTAAAGAAATGCAAAACTTAAAGCAATGACTTTTGAAGGAATTTGATATCAAGGAGCTTGGGAGATTGAAATACTTCCTTGGTATTGAAGTGGCTCACTCAAAACAAGGAGTTTTCGTTTCACAACAGAAGTATGTACTTGACTTGTTGAAAGAGACAGGGAAGCTAGGTTGTAAACCTGTGGATACACCTATTGATTTCAACCATGGACTATGTATAGCACTTGAAGATGCAACAATTGATAAGAGTTCCTATCAGAGATTTGTTGGCAGACTGATTTGTTTGACGCATACGAGGTCAGATATTGCATTTGCTGTAAGTGTTGTGAGCATATTCATGCACAATCCTAAAGAAATGCATCTCAAGGCAGTTCACAGAATTCTGCAATACTTGAAGGGCAGCCCTAGGAAAGGTATTTTGTTCAAAAAAGGAGAATGCATGACTCTTGAAGCCTACACTGACGTAGATTATGCAGGATCATTAGATGATAGAAGATCAACATCGGGTTACTGTACATTTGTAGGAGGGAACCTTGTAACGTGGAGAAGTAAAAAACAAAATGTGGTTGCAAGGTCAAATGTAGAGTCAGAATTTAAATCAATGGCAGTGGGAATCTGTGAATTGATGTCGTTGAAGATTATACTGGATGACTTAAAGATAAAGTGGGAAGGACCAATGAGGTTGTACAATGACAATAAATCTACTATTAGTATAGCTCACAATCCTGTGCAATATGATAGGACAAAACATATAGAAGTTGATAGGCACTTTATTAAAGAAAAACTCGAAAGTGGCTTAATTTGTACTCCATTTGTTTCTTCAAAGGATTAGTTGGCTGATGTTCTTACCAAGGGCCTGCCAAACGTCATGTTTCAAGACATAACTAGCAAGCTTGGAATGGAAGATATCCATTCACCAACTTGAGGGGGAGTGTCAAATTATGTGGACTATTTTGGGAAAGCTTTATTGTAAAATATTTTCCTGTTTTGGAGATTTGATTAGTTGTAAATTCAGACAGTCTGTTTCCAGATTTGTAGGAGATTTTGTTGTTGATTTTTAGGCTATCATATGTGTATATAAACCTCCTATTGTAATCTATTGTAATCTAATTTTGCATGAATCAAATTGAGCCTTTCTCTCATTCTTTTTTCCTCAAATTTTAATAATAATCATAGGAGGAGTAGAGGAGTGAGTTCCTAAACTATGGGCAACTTCCTGGGCAGCTATGACATTGTCAAAAGCACTTCTACTAGGAATAAAGCCACATTGTTCAGGCCCAATAAGTTTATGAATCACAAACTTTAAGCAATTGGCTAAATTTTTTTAAGGCACTTTGTAACAAACATTGCAAAGGGAGATTGGATGGAAATCAGTTACTACAATCGAATTCTCTTTCTTAGCTAGGGATTAAAGCAACGAAAGTTTTGCCCCAAGAGGTTGGAATATTTGAAGTATTAAAAAAAAGATAAATCACTTTATAAAAATGCTCCCCAATCAAGTTCCAATAGTGAACATAAAATTTGGCGTTTAAACCATCAGGACAAGGGCTCTTACCTCACGGCATACACTTGAGAGTTAGGTAGACCTCACCTTTAGAGATCGGTCTAACAAGAGCCACTTAGTCTTCCTCGTTTAAAATAGAGAAGTCATCTGGCATATTATTGCTCAAGAAATCAACAAAGAAAAATGAAGAAGGAAGCCAAAGTTTTTGTAAAAGTTAGAGAAACAATTTTTCAAAATCCAATTGATTGGTAAAGAGAGTACCCGTTATATCCTTGATGGCGGGAACCTGGTTTCTATGCCTTCTAATTTTGATCGAATTATGAAAATAACTTGTGTTTTGATCACCCTTTGCCATCCATTTATTTTTTTGCTCTCTAAGCCCAGAAAATAGCTTTTTGACAAAGCAACGAGCGTATTATGCTGAATGTACAAAGCTCTAAGCCAAACCTGCTGCTAACTCTCATCGAAAGTAGAAGCAAGATCCTCTTGAGCAATGATTTCTTGCTCAATATTTTTGATTTCTTCTTCCAAATATCAAGTACCAGTTTTCCTCCACCTGAGAAGATTTTTTTGAGTACATGTAATAAAGTATGAAAAAGAATGCATGGGAGAAGAGGTAGTAGAAATATTTCAGGCGTTGCAAACACTTTTTGTGACAACCCTCATAATCCAACCAGTACTTGTTGAAATAGATTTTTTTTTTTGAATTTTAAAGGTCATTGAGGGCAATAAAAAACAAAGGCGAATGACCAGAGTTAGTTCAAGCCAAATGACAATTTGAAAATTTTTAAAAAATTAAGAACCACTAAGAATTTACAAGAAATCGTCGAGCCTTGCCCATCTTCGAGCAAGGCCCTGTTGTTGATTATACCAAGTAAACTGATGTCCTACAAACCCCATATCATGCATATGATTATTTAAAATAAAATTGGAGAAATGATTGGATTTAGAAGAGTAGTTTCGAAATAACCCTCTTGATGATCTTCTGGACTAGTGATAGCGTTGAAGTCTCCCAAAAGGATCCACGGAATGTTGAAATCTTTGATTTTACCAAGAGATCTCCAGAGAGACTTTTGCTCTGCCAACACCTGTGAATTATAGACTATGGAAAGAATCCAACTGTTAGTACTGTAGAAATAACTAGATATAAAGCCCTTTTAGAAACAACAACCAGAGTGACTTTACCTACTCTTTTGAACCAGAGAATAATGATCTCCCCTAACATACCGGTATATGGGATTGCGGTCCAATCCCACCTGTGCTTAAACTTGTCACAAAAGAAATAGATTTGAAAAGTCATAGCTTTTGTTTCCACGAGACAAATGAAGGCTGGATTCAGGGGGTTAACAATGTCATGAACACGATCAATTGTTGGACAATTTACCAAGCCCTTACAATTCTAGAAAAAGAGATTTAAATTCATGGAAACACTCATAAATAAACAAAGAGAGAAGAAGAGTTAAAGAATAAGGATTTTTTCCCCCTTCTTCGGTTTGGTGCTATCTTTCGATGGATCCCTTCAAGCCAAGGCCTAAATTTTGGCTTCCTTTTGATAATTGTTGAGTGTCATCACATCATCCAGTTCCATAAAGGAGTCAAAAATCTCTAAAAAAGAGTCATCCATATTTTGATCTTGAGAAGGTTGGACAATAGCTTCAACATGAGTATCAACTATTATGTTATGCCTATCTTCACTAGTTTCTCCTTTGACTGGAGAAAAATGGTTCAAAGAAGTAACTAGAATAGGATTTTGAGGGTCTTCTATTTGTCCGCCGAACTTTGGGAAGAGGGAAGATGTGCATGTTGGGACTTCCAACAGCGGCTTCCATCTTTTCCCAGGTGCGGTGATGTCTTGGAATGGAGTGAAGAAGAGCAGGGCAAGTCAGATGTCCCTTCAATGTTTAACTTTTCATTATGGCAGTGACTGTTTCCAACAGGAAAATTTGAATCGAAACCCGGAGACAGATCAAAGTATTTCAAAAGAGATTTACGCTTATAAATGAGGGTGAAGTTTTCCCTGGACATGTCAAGGGTGTGTTTATCTACTTTGAGAACATTGCCAAACTGAGAAGCTATCTTCTCCAGGATGTCTCCTCCCCACAGCTCCATTGGCAAGTGGTATAATTGGATCCACACAGCTACAGCTGCAAGCAATTCAAAAGCGGGTTGGAGGTTTCTTTCCAAGGCGATAACTGGAGAATACGTTCGGCAACAGTCCACGACCCTTCCTTTAGGAGGCGTGATTGCATCTCCGCATTCTCACAACAAATATAGTAATATCCATTTAGGAGATCGGACACAATGAAAGCTCCTAATTCTCTCCAAGCATATGCTAAAGCTAGTTTAGCTTGATCCGAGGGAAAGGATTTGCCCAGGAACTTTGCATATATTGAGGTTTGCATCTCTTCCTTTGCATTAAGCTAGAGATCATTGTCAATTGCGACTGAAGATCAAGCCATTCTTTTGATTTTCTTAAAATGCTCTTTGTGGAGATGAGGAAGAGGCTCTATGTTGAGAGGTTTAGAGCCAGTGGAGACCATATTAGCCCACGAGATACCAGGCTTAGTTCTTGGAGGGAGTTTGGATGTTGACGGCCCAGAAGGGGCCATCTAGGGGAGTATTCAAGGGTGTAGAGGATGAATGGAGTATTCAGTGGGAAGGGCTGGTTGCTTCAAGCAAGTAGTATTCATACAAAGTTGTTAGATGGAGATCAATGGTCTTATTACTTGATGTGGACTTGTGTCTAACATTTGAACTTGCCTCCCGAGTCCGAATAAAGACACCAATATTTTACATAAAGACTCTATCTCAATTGACCAAGAGATCATTGACGCTTTTTCAAGTTTCTACCTAACAATATATAGTATAAATCGTGATGATGGGAATGAGAATTTTTTTTTGCATTATTGCAGAAGAATGCAATTAAATAAAAAAAATACAATAAGTTTTTTTTAATAAAAATGGATAAACCACTAATTTATTAAAACAAACTGAACAAATAGGAACGAAACAGAACAACAAGAACGCACCAAGCAAAAACAAAGAACAACCAAAAACAAGTAAAAGGTCTAGAAGAGAAAGAAGTTAGTCACCACAAGTGATGTACTTCTAAAGACAACAAATTAGAGTAACTAGAAAGAAAAACAAGAAAAAAATAAGAAACACAACTAAGTTGACGAAATCTGCCAGAAGGAGACAAAAGCTCACTTATGCTGACAATTGGGGGAATCACTCCTGAATAGAGTTTTTTATATTTTAAGTAATTAAAAATTTTCTCAAGGGCAAACCATCAAATAAATTGAATTTCAAAAATAAAAATATAGATTTAAAAAAAATAGAGTTTTTTTTCAATAACTAGTGCTTTAATAATTCGTTAAAGTCTTATCATAAATTGCTCATCTTGATAGTTGATATCATTTAACTCATGCATATAGTAACTTAAATGTGAAGTATCATAGCAAGCGGTCATAAAAATTGTGCTTTTATATTTCTTTATAACATTTAAATGATACTTTTTGTGAGAAGATGCACTTTTAGCAGTTCCGTGTATTGAAACCTAGCAAACTCTTGACACTTTTTTCCTACAAGAAAACAAAATTAGATAAATTAAAAGAATTTTCTTTTTTAAATGAAAATTGATTAAAAGTTTGTTTGTACTGTAAACACCCTTAAAATTCTATTAGTAAATAAAATTTTAATAAATTTTAATAATTTAAAAAAAAAATGAGAACTTGCCTATGTAGACAGTTCTTAGTATTTGTTTTTATTAATAAACCTAATATAATTTTCTTCTTAAAGTAAAAATTTGTAAAAAATATATGGCAATGAAAATCATAATACCTGTTCATGCATTAAATAACTGATTATAGCATCCTATTCTATCATTAAAACTAATACAAAAATTTATTACTAGACAAAAACAATGATATTTAATGAACCTTGACTATGATTGCATTAATTATTCAATGTAATGAAGCAAAATAAAACAAAATATTACCCTATTTAGGGTCAAATTTTTACTTGCGTGCAAAGATGAAAGCAATACACATCACAGAATTTCAAGATATTTTAAATCATTAAAGTTAAAAAATCAATGCTGCTAGCATGCGATTTTGGGTTCACCCTTTATTTATTTATTTTCTTGTACCCTCTATAATAATTTTAAAAAAAAAAAAGGAAGAAAGAACATGAGCTGTTGTTATCTCACAAGTAGTTGGCTTCATCATCAAATATATTCAGCATTTGAAGTCCAAACAAAAAATGTAGAAAGGACCAATATTTCAATAATAAGTAATACAACCAAAAAATAGTTTACGTATTTTATCTGGATCAAAAATTGGCAATGTAAAACCTTGCAACTAACAGCCATCTTTTTATAAAAAAAAAAAATTACAAAGAAAAAAACTATCTCCAAATCAAAACCTGAACAAACAACATTCAACAGCAGAACATTTATCTATGCTGAGAGTTCAAGAAGGAAGCATAGAATTAACATATGTTCATAAAATTTCCCTTGTTATCCCACCTCATATGGCTTGAACATTCGGCAAGAGACCATTTTCTAGTAGGAAGTTTTTGACCTGAAATATTCGAAGTTAAACTTGAAAAGAAACCCTAGGCATCTCCATTGGTACTTACATCTTTGAAGAGACCTTCTATATCTATCCAAAATACAGATTTACAACATTCAACAACATTATATTCCAGTCTTCTACCAGACTTCAAGGACTTAACCAATATATTAGATCCAAGACACTGTAAAAGCCAACAGAATTTATCAGATTGAATAAACAAAGCAAATTACATAGCAAAGTCCAGATTTGCTATAAAGAACAACAGACAATGAGGTAAAGAAGTCATGTAAGTAACTCATCTGCCAAGAGGGAAAAAAAAATTTTGGCCAGGGAGTTCCATTGCAAGAAAATGAAATGAATGTCAGATTATGAAAACATAAAGCAAATAGTAACAAACAACTACTGAATTTCCAGATGTAGTAAAAAAGAAAGTTGTTACAAGAGTTGTGAAAGTAATAAAAAATAAAAGGATAGCATCTTTCGCTAAAAGAGGTTGCTCAATGCAAGGTCATCAATAGAAGACTACATATGACAAAATTAAACCATGAACAAAAGAATGAGTCTTAGCCTTGCAAAATAACCATACTAATTCAAGGAAGGCCAATTAAAAATATAATGAGCAAGAACTGGGGATGCAGAGTAAACAGTGAATCACATCCGCGCACAATATTTGTCATGATATAAGAAAATGTCTCACATAGACTTTTGCAAATTATGCATTGATGGGTTTACGAAAAATAGCAAATGTGTAAGTCTAAACCTAGATAGTATGCAAATTTATTTACCTCAAAATGAAGTAACTGTACAGAAGCAAATTTAATCAAGTTTTCTATAATAACAACCAGTAGTAGGATCATAGAATGACAGGAAAAATAATCACCATGGCCAAACACACAGTTTTGACACAATAAAAACAAGAGAAATAAAGACTGGCAAATAGTAGCCCATCATTCAAAAGATAGAGATTTCCTTAAACATGAAAAATACATTAAATGGGCGGATGATATAAAAACCTGGAAAATACCTAAACATACACTTGCAGCAAATAACACTAGTCCCAAAAATCATATGCATTTGCAGAGAACCACACTAGTCTTAGGATAATATTGAACATCAAGGGAAAGATGACCAGTAAAGCATATATAACTCTAAAATTTTGATGCCATGCATATTTATTGCCATCCAAAAGAAGTCTAATAGTACTACATATCTCAAGGGAAAGAAACTCAAAATCGAAAATACAATCATGGTTCTTACTATATATACATAAACAAACCATTATACCTAATCAGGAAAGCGTTGTAGTATAATGAGAAGAAGAAAATACCTATGTTGCAAAAATATCAAGTTTGCTAATGACAAACAAAGAAACAAGAAAGTCACGCAAAAGATCCAGACTACCTGGAACATGCACAAAGTGCTTCAGGGAGTTGAAAATAAGCATAGATCCATTCCCAGATTAGGTGGGTTACACAAAACTATCTAGTTACTTACTTCCATTAATTAATGGAAAAAAAACTTGCATATGCTTCCTAATAGTATAGCTTAAACCCATAAACAAACCCTAGCCGACAAATCCAATAAATTGACCATCAAAAATTCAATTCTAGAACCTTAAGACCATTTTGCAAAAGATGATACATATGAAACAATGATAGAAAACTAGCATATGTATTCTATCAAAAGCTTCCAAGAAAAAATTTAACCGCCATAACATTACAATTTTGAAATGCAACATGATTTACAATTTTACGTTCCTATAAATCATGGTGGTTCATGTCTTAGGCCAACTCTAACTTTACAGTTAAATCCATTCTTGGGAATAATCGGTTATGCACATTAAGTAAAGAACAAGACAAGCATAGAGAAAAATAAAGAGAAATTCACAAGAAAAAGGAAATTGAAGAATATGTGCTGTAAAAAACACTAACTTTATTGCCTTTTGGATGATCTGGAGCCAAGACGAAATCTCATTCTAGATTTTATTTAAATCAAGACATAAGAAACATCCACATATGAATCTTATGTCTAAAAGGCAGTTGATGCAATTACTTGCACAGCGAAGACTTTTCAGAAGGTTTCTTATTTGCTAAACCTAGATTTATTCATATTGGATCAAGCCAGTTCTTCACTAGACTAGCAAGTGTCAACCACCAAATTTTAGGAAGTGATGGCATATAATTTGCTACCTCCTCAAAATCAAAAGCATACAGGAAGAAATGAAGTAAAATACCAAATCGATACAAAATAAAAATAGTTCTAATTGATAATATGATGAGAGCAAGTCATTTGAAATACTTTGCCATCTACAATACGATATCACTAAAGAGTGGGTTCATTCAAACTAGTGTAATCTACAAGAACAAAGGAAAACCAAAGACAACAGATGAAATTTTATAAATCATACAAATGGAGGAAGCAAACAAGAGGCAATTCTCAATAGGAACAAATGAAGATTAGAAGTTCATGAGATTGGCAATAAATGGTTTTAGATTGCACAGCTGACTCTGTATAAATTGACATTTTGTGATTAGAGAAGACTGCTTATGTAACTATTGTTAATTAATGCTGGGATTAATAAGCCACAACCTGATGTCCGTAGGTAGCATAAGGCTTGTATGCAAGGTAGTCAAATCGAGATTCGAATCGTGAATCGAAATTCTAAATTTGTGAATCGATAATCGTGAATCGAATCGAATCGTAAGATTCAGTTCACATTTCAAAATCATATATATATATATATATATCAAAATCATATATATACATTAATACATATATATATAACATGATTATATATAAAAAAAATTCTAAGTCATGCATTAAACATAAAATAGTTTGGAAGACATTTTCCTAGTTTGAGATCTTTTTTAAGTTTGGAAGACATTTTCAAGTGTTAAGCAAACCTATATATTGAAAAAAACTTAGTTATTTTAAAAATAATTGAGATTTAAAAATTAATAAAATAGTCACAGAAAGCTTAAATTATGTTAAAGATTAGTTTTTAAAATAAAAAGATTCTTTCCATAACAAGATTTTTAAGATAACAAATTAATTCGATATTAAAATTTTAAAAGAAAACATTATCTTTTAATTAATCTTTGAATTTGTTTTTCGATAACAAATTCAAAGATTAATTAAATAAGGGCCAATTTGTCTTTTTCTTTTTTTTTTTAATTCAAAACTCATATTAACTAGGAATCGTTGATCTTCTCGATTCATATCGATTCAACCGATTCGGGACCGATTCAAACGATTTATTCACGATTCTAGATCAATGTCGATTCTTTTATAAGATTCGAACCGTTACGGATGAAAAACGATATGAATCGTACGATTCGTATCGAGAATCGTATGATTCTAACTACACTGCTTGTATGTAAAGAACAGTGTTACTAGGATAAACTCATGAAAATCGCTCTTTAAAATATAAAAATAAATTTATAAAAATAATATATGTGTGTGTGCGCGCGTGTGCACACGATTTAAGAAGATAAATAATAACATAATCCAAAAGATATAGACGATTTAGATTGAACTTTAAAAAAGAAAACATTATGATGGAGTGTGAAATGGAAAGACCATAAGTGAAACCAAAACTTCCTTTTTCAAAAGAACCACGTGGGGCACAAATGATTCAAATGTGTCCGGAACGTAGGTGCTTATTCCGCATAGATATGCAAATACGTAAATATTCCCAGGATATACACGTATCCTGGCAGAGGCTGACTCATTAGAATATATATAAAGCAGAAAACCTTGATTTTTTAAGTGTGGCAACAGTAGGACTTGATCACAAGATGATCTAACTTGACAGTAGGTCCAATGACTCCAATCATACCCATAATAAGGCACAATTTTGTTGCAGGATGATGAGGGCCTACAACATGCTTAAAAATGTAAGAAGATGACCAAAAAATTTAGATATTCATCCTGGAGATAAATTTAGATATAGTAACTTATTTGAGATAATCAATCAAAGTTCGCACAATCATAAGTTTAAACTATGTAGGCAACTGTTGATTGACAGAATAACCAGTCATTATGCAAGTGGCTCAAGGTGAAGGACTTGCTCCCACAATCAGAACAAAACTTGGTATGCTTCAATAAATGCAATGATCATCCGAATTTCCAAAAGTCCAGAGCAAAGATAACAAACAAAAACTATAACCAAATGAACAATAAGACTAAAGAAAACAAAAGAGAAGGAAAAAAAAAATTCCAAATTTGAAACTTGTGGCACAAGCATCAAATAGTCAAGGTGAAAAAAAAAAGGCAATCTAGAGATAATAAGTTCAATAACAACATTTTGCAAGTTCTCTAGTTCACTACCATTACAATTACACTTGCCTGTCACAGATCACATATTATCCAAACAGGAACAAAGAAAACATACAGCATATCAGGCAGAACATACAATAGACACAGCAAATGGGATAAAGGAAAAATTAGGCTGGGAAAATTTTAATACCATAGGGAAAATGCTGATTTTATTCACCCAAGGTTGGGTAACATTTGGATGGGATCAATGAGCTGCGCTTGCTGCAATGCTCCAGCTCCCATTCCTCCAGATGTGATAGCTTGGGTTCCAGCCCCATTGGAGGCAGTGACAGCAGCGGTGGATCCCTTGGACTCAACCAGCCGCCACATGTACCATGCTCCTACGGAGCGGTAGGGCTTCCACCGTTCACAGAAACTGTCCATCTGCGAGGGCCTGGGGACGTCCTCAAGGCCGTACAGCATCTGAACGCCCTTGCGGACGCCGAGGTCGCCAACAGGGAGAACATCAGGGCGGTGAAGGGAGAATATCATGAACATGTGAACAGACCAAGCGCCAATGCCTTTGACCATGGTGAGCATCGAGAAGAGGGACTTGTCATCCATGGAGACAATAGAGGCATCGGAGAGGATGCCGGTGTGGTATTTCCGAGCGAGGTCATGAAGATAGGAAGCCTTGCGAGCGGACACACCGATCTGGCGGAGTTGATGGGGGGAGAGGGCAAGAACGGCCTCAGGGACGACGGAATCTTCACCGCCGCAGAGGGAGATGAAGCGGGTATAAATGGAGGCGGCGGCCTTGAAGGCGAGTTGCTGGTAGAGGATGGAGCGGGCGAGGGAGTGGAAGGGAGGGTGGGGGGTGTTGAAGACGGGTGGTTCGTGGGTTTCGATTATGCGGGCCAGGTGAGGGTCGACGGCGCGGAGGTGGCGGAGGGCGGAGGCGACCTCGCCGTCGGCGGAGAGGGGGCGGGGGAGATAGCGGATTGGGAGCTTGGCAGGAGGTGGTGGGGGCTTGTTGGAGTCGTCGCCGTCGGAGGAGACCTTGCGGATCTTGCGGGGACGGAAGGGGATCTTGGAGGCGGCGGAGGAGGAGGAGGAGGGCGGATCGGAGGGGGAGATGATAGGTGGAGCAGTTGAGGAGGAGGGGGAGGGGGAGGAGGAGGGAGAGGTGTGGGTCTGGGATAGGGTTTGCTCGCCCATGGAGGCGGAGAGGGAGGAAGAGGGAGGTGGAGGCCAGAGAAGCTGGGTCATCGGGGAGAGGAAGGAAGGTGGGAAATAGAAAGTTATTAAAGAGACTAATGATGCGAGCTGTGATTTTTCCTTTTGGTACTTTGTTTTAATATTAGTTATTATTAATGGTTGATTATTATTAGTGGATATTGCCAAAAAAAACCCTCTAAGTTTGTAAAATTGCCAAAAATACCCCGTTAGTTTTGCAATCCCTAAAAACCCCTCCTTTTTAAACACTATGTTTTTTTAAACCCCAAAGCGCATGAACTGGATGTGAACAGAGTGAGTTTCAAATTTTATGGACGAAAATGCCTTTGCATGTGGGAGTCGTGGGCTGCAGCCCATCTCTGGGCGGTTTGAGAGGAAGTGGGGTGGGTTTCGGAGGGTAACCCCAAGAGACGAATTTATTGGAGCCAGTTTACTTGCTTTTTCTCAACTCGCTCTTCACCTTTTCCATTTCGAAAGTCGTCTCCGAGTTGTCTCTATCGGGCGAAGCCTCCGTAATTGGCATTTCATCGCCTTTTTCCCTTTCCACGCAGTATCTCGAAGGAGAAGTCCCCCAGCGCAACTAGTTGGCATTTCATTAGTTTGCAATCTAAGGTATTGAGTATGGTTTTATGTTAACTGTTCTATTACAAAAAAAGATTTTTTGGTTTTGTTTTGTGCTCCTGTTTTTGTTGGAAGATATTGAAGTCTGTGGTGGGATTTCTCTGCTGGGGTTTTGTTAGTTTCTTTCGGGAGATTTCTGGCTAGGGGTTTTGTGTTATTTTTCAGCTTTTCGATCCGTATACACTATCGGAATAGTTTTTTTCGATTGTTATGATTTGTGTAATATTTATAATGTACAATTCCCTTTTCATTTGATATGGTTTCGCTTTTAAAAAATGAGGGTTTACGTTTAACAAATGAGATGTTACAATTTAAATTTTGTTGTCTCTGCTTTAAGTATTGTTGCTCTGCTTTAATAAACTAGTTATCCGTTTAACAAATGATATCTCCGCTTTATTAACTCGAATGTTACCGCTTAAAAATCTTATATTTCCGCTTAATGTGTTGTTATTGTCGCAGGCTTTTGACTATGGCGGTTAACCTAGTTAATGGGCGATGCTATTTGACACCGGTAGTGGAGACTTTAGCTGAATTGAAAGAT
This sequence comes from Dioscorea cayenensis subsp. rotundata, assembly GCF_009730915.1. NCBI lineage: Eukaryota > Viridiplantae > Streptophyta > Magnoliopsida > Dioscoreales > Dioscoreaceae > Dioscorea > Dioscorea cayenensis. Next base: position 28,598,431 of record NC_052490.1, on the reverse strand, counting down.
AACATGAACCCTCGACACTGGGAGATCATCAGAAGGACACCGTTTGCAGCATTCACTGAACTGGAAGCTATCTACCAAGAGAGGGCCCTTCTTGATTCTCTATTGCAAAGGTACGATGCCCGCACCAATAAATTCAGGATCGGGGAAAGCCAGATGAGTTTCAGGCCTCAAGATGTGGCCCTCGTTCTTGGTCTGCGTTGTGATGGCGACGCAGTCGTGTTTAAGAAGAATAAAATCCGCTCAGTGTTCGAAGGTAGGTATTTATCAAAAACCTATGAGAGACACAGAGACTCCATCAAGAGCGCTCTTATCCAACTTGTTCGACAGAGGGGGGAAGAAGAAAATTTTGTCAAACTCCTGATGGTGTACCTCATGGGTACAGTCCTCTTCCCAAATACATCATGCTCGGTTCCGAACTGGATCGTTGATTATGTCGATGATCTACCCGCCATGGGGCGATACGCATGGGTGCAGGCGACGCACAAGTGGCTGATGAAGGACATTCCACAAGCAGCCGCTCGAGTGCAAGATAGATGCGCCGAACGAAGACCAATACAGGATATATTAAGGGGTGCTCGGTCGTGCTTAACGTATGGTTTTACGAGCTGACCGGAACGGGAAAGAAAGTCCGATTCGGCAAGATCCCAAGGATGCTGTGCTATGGTGAAAGTAGTTACCGGAAGCAAGCGATGGTAGAAACCAACTTGTTATCGCTCGAACGAAAAGAGGTAATAAATCATGGACAATGTTTAACATAAGTCTTTAATTTTTAAACATTTTATTTAGTGTTTAAATGTGTTATTTACTGTGTAAAACTTATTAATAAAGGTTTAAACATTGTGTTTTCCGTTTAAATAAATTCGATAATGTTTAATATATAAAAACTATGTTTAACTTTAGTTGTTATAGTTTAAACTGAATGATTTCGCTGAAATTGTTTGGTTTACATATGTTAATTTCCTGAGCTGGTTCCGGCGAGTGTTGAAGAAGAAATATATGTTGGGGCCAACCGACGGATGGATGCTATTGCTCCGAAACCACTTACTTGAAGGCAGGATGAGAGGGCATCCCCTATCGTGCGCGCTCAACCCCGTTCTCGTACTTCCAGCCCACCACGCGCACGCATTCCTCGACGCCGGAGAAGCCCTCCCCCACCACGCCAGATTGCAACAGCCCCCCTACCACGGCAACGACAGTTTCCCCGATTGTGGCAGCCCCTCCGACCATGGCAGCCCCTCTGACCGTGGTAGCCCCAACGGCGACATTAGGCGAAGATGTCATTTCAACTCTTACGCAGCGTGCGGATATTGACGACTCAAGTTTCCTACGGCGGTCGCTCGTCTTTGAGGCTCGGAAGGACGTTCACAATCGATCGCGCCGTCCCTCCAAACAACTGAAGCACCCGGGACGAACGAGGCGCCGGAATTTGACGACGACAACATCATCGGGGTGGCCATTCCAAGACGGCCACATTCGAAGAGACTTGCGAAAAAGAGGAGAACAATACTGCCTCTGTCTCCACCACCGGATGACGATGAAACAATAGCAAAATCATCGGCAGCTGATGCTGTTACTGAGTCTGTCGCCGTTGATGACATGGCCATGACGGTGGAGGACATCGTAGATGATGTGGCCGTCGCCGCGGTGGAAAAGATCGTCAACTCTCTTGTTAACGAAATCCTCGACCCAGTGGAGCCGGTTGCCGGGATTGCGGCATCAAAGACGGACACAATCCCTGAAGAAGAAGAACAAGCTAAGGATTTGTCTCCCGATGATGTTGTTGCCGTGACCACGGCTGAGAAGATAGTTGATTCTGTTGCCGTGGCCGTGGCCGTGGCCGACTGTACCGCATCAAAGGAAGACACAATCCCACAACAATAAAAACCATGTAAGGATGTGTCTGCGGTTGATGCTGTCGCCGTCGTCCCCGCATCGAAGCCAGACATAATCCCACAACAAGAACAACCACGTAAGGATGTGTCCGCGGTTGATGTTGTCGCCGTCGTCCCCGCATTGAAGGAAGATGCGGTCCGGTCTCGAACACCTTCGAGGCTCAACGACAGCGCTGCCCCATGAAGACCCCCGACCGATCAACGCGAGAGATGATCAAGGCCAATCAACAATGGGACAAGACGGCTCGGCAAGTCTTCGTTCCGAAGAAGAAAAAATGGGTTGGTCAATCTCGACTTAACAAGTACGAGCAGGAGTTGATGAGGATCTTCCTTAATTGCCGTATGGACAGGTAAGTTTAAAGTTTTCATGATAGTGTTTAAATTTTGTTTATAGTGTTTAACTTTCTATTGATATTGTTTAAATGTTTATATGTTATCGCTTTAAGTTTTCTACTTAACGTTTAATTATTTATAGTATCATTTGAACATTGATAATATCATTTAACTATTTAGAATATGGTCTAATTATATCTCATATCGCTTTAATCTCAAATGACCTGTCGTGTGGAAGAACGACATTGCCAGCACTCACACGAGCCAATTTATACACTCGCTTGAGGGGAAGGAGATGGTTACGAGATGATGTGATGGACGCTTTTGTATGCATAATACAAAAAGTCGCCGAAAGCAAGGTGCCATATCCCCTACAAGAAGCGCCTCCATCATAAGACCATTGGTGCTGTTTATGTCAAAGCAGGACGACGCACATGATACAACTATGGCTATGATCGGAGATGCTATGCGCTACTTGCATGAAGTTCAAATTGTCATCCTCCTGATAATAATGAATGGCCACTTCCATGTCGTCGTCCTTGATAATGAAAAACAAGAATACAGGCATTATTCTTCATGCGTGGGGTACGAAAAAGACGCGTCGAACATGGTAAGTTCTTTAATTATTCGATCGATAGTGTTTGTTATTTAATTCGGTATGTTAATCTCAACTTGCATATCTCGACAACAGTAATCTATTCGACACGGTACCGTCGATATGGAGTTCAGCGAGTCGGCGACCGCAGTACCCACTCTGCATTTACATAGAAACCCCACTGCAGAAAAACAAGGGAAGCGTCGATATGGCTGGCTCTATGTCATGCGGTTTATCGAGCAATTACTTTGGGGGTGAGAAGCTACGGCTACCGCAGATAGAAGTTCCTTACCTGAGATTAAAGTATGTTACCCGCATACTTAAGGAGGGGAGGGCAGCCGGCGTCCATGAGAAAGGGGGGGTCGTCCGAAACGGGTTAAATTTTTGTTTTTCGCAGAATGGACTTGTATTCAATTCATTGTTTTTCATTTTTCGTCGAACACGACTTGTACATGTCAATGTAAATTTGTTTGTTTTCAATTAGTAAAGCATGTTAAATTCCATTCGGGCTCATTTCATTGTTTAATCTACGATGTGATTGTTTACATTTCAGCTTTTAATTATTTAACTTTACCATATATCGTTTAAATATCGGTTTGAAATGCTTAAAAATTACAGTGTTCTCTGCTTTAACATAACACCTGTCTCGCTTTAAATAACTCGATAACACCGTGAAGAATAAGAGTTTAAATATATGAAAAAAATTGGCAAATCAATTCAAATTGTTTCTTTTTAGAAGTCGACTTTATTTTACAATGCCTAGTCGGCGACAGTTTCATTACAAGATCTACAATTGTAACCGGATAAATGGCGTGTGATTGTTTACATTTCAGTTTAATTATTTAACTTTACCATATATCGTTTAAATATCAGTTTGAAACATTTAAAAATTACTAGTGTTCTCTCGTTTAACATAACATCAGTATTCGCTTTAAATAACTGGATAACACTCGCGAAGAATAAGAGTTTAAATATATGAAAAAATCGCAAATCAATTCAAATTGTTTCTCTTTAGAAGTCGACTTATTTACAATGCCTAGTCGGGCGACAGCTTCATTACAAGATTCACTGATCATGACCGGATCCATGGCGAAATGCATGATGTAACTCATGGACATCAAACTCTCGCGACTCGATCCTCTTTTCGCTCTAGGACGCCCAGTCGCCTTCTCGCCACAGCGGTCGCAGAACGAAGCTCACGATTTCCGCCCTAAAGGCCCTCGCCATCGCTGGGTATGGGGAATATAGCTTCCTTATACGCCAGCTTGTAATTGTCGACGGTGAAGTAGCCGCTAATAAATCGATGAACGTTGGTGTTTGTCTGCATTATCTGCAGCAGCAAAACGTGTTTGCAAGGGATACCATAAACTTGCCACCTTCGACATGAACAAGTTCTCGATGGCAAGATCCACGGAGTTCGTCGTGACCGGGTCGATAACCTCGTGAACGATCATCGACACAACGACCAACGCGAAGATTTCGGCTATCCTCAACAATTATCTCTACCTTCGAATGTATGTCTGGGCATAAGTAGGTCTCCCATTTGTTCGCTTGCTCATGCCGGTTACATAACATGCGCATCAACTTGTACCTACAAATAATGTTAAACAAAGATAGTGATGGTTAAATAATTCGTGAACCTGTTTAAACATTATTCTAAAAAGTTAAATGATAAGATCAATATCTAATGTCGGAGAAGTCTAATTAAACAAAGATGGAAACATTTTAAAGGGTAACACGAAATGTTAAGTGTAAATCAAAATTCGCAGACCTTATGGAGTCGACCATTTTTGTCACCGGTAAATGACGAGCTTCTTTGATCCAAACATTGAACGACTCCGCGACATTTGAATACATCTCAACCCAACGATCACCTCTGAACAGATAATTCGACCAATGTGCTATATCTGATTTATTAATCAACCAGTGATGAGCTTCGGGTGATGTGGCCTGCAGTTCATTCACGATATCATCGAAATCTTTAGCCGTGGATGCCCACGCAATGCGGAAGCATATCGACCAGCACTCATCCCTCAATGTCTTCCCAAGTTTGACATTGGCTTTCATAAAATTGACCTCCAAATGTCGAAGACAGTATGCATGTGGCGAAGAAGGGAAGACTCTCGCAATTGCATTTACAAGGCCCTTCGACCTGTCTGACACGAAGGTAATTATCTCATGATAATCTCCTTCCTCGTATAAAGCATTGCCTAACTTAGATATGAACCAAGTCCAATTGGCATCGGTCTCGTTGTCGACTATACCGAAGGCGACGTGGAAAAAACCATTGTTTCCATCTTTCCCTATGGCACCCAGTAGTGTACCCCGATATTTTCCAAGGAGGTGGGTACCATCGAGAAACAGCAGCGGCCTGCAAGCCCTCTTGAAACCCACAATACACGCGCTGAAAGAAAAGAACGCACGTCTAAAACGATCACTGTCTCTTTCCACGATCGCAACGCTACCGGGATTTATCTCAGCGACCTTATCCACATACCAAAGCAAACAGTCATAGCTGAAGATGTCACTGCCGTCGAGGACCACTCGGGCATGCTCTTTTCCCAACCAAGCCTGCTTGTATGGTATGTGGACACCATGTTCCCGCAACATGTCCTTTTGAATGTCGACTGACCATTTGACAAGGGCTAGCCTCGAGCTTCCGAATCACTCGTGGCGCTTACCCATTTTTTTGGGACGCTTTTCGAATGTGGACGTCAACCTATGCCACCACCGCAAGTGTGTGACGGGTTGATTGTCTTGATTCGAAAGTATTTTTTTATTATACTCTTTTTGAAGAATGAAGCGCCTAACGACAACCATCGGCAGCAAGATTCCACGATCACCCGATGTTTATCGTTCTTTATGAATTTGAAGTCAAAATTCCGTTTGATTGCATGATTTCGAAGTACGTCCCTGAAATGTTCCACACCGTCAAAACGTTGTCCAATATCCAACGATAGCACTTCAGAATGGTCTGACGAGGATGGAAGACATCCCACACTGTCAGGGTCACCATGGGATTGAACGGGAGCACTCGCAGAATCTGAATTCCTGCCAACACTTCAGTCAAATGAAAAGATCAATATATTAAGCGGAGAATATAATATTTAAGGGATAATGCCAATATTTAAACGTTAACTTAAATACTTAAACCATTACCAATTAACGTAAACGAATAGTACAATATGTTAGCAAAGAATCGACATATTTAAACAATAATGAACCCATACAACTCGGATCAAATAAAAGAGAAGGAACTTACAACGAGTAAAACTCGCTTTTCATTAGGATTCCGCGAATGGCACATCGTCTGCTCCCTCGACAACAAGATCAACTACACCGCATTTGAAGATGGAGTGCACATGACACATTCACTGGAAGTCAACATCGCTTTTCTATCGACAAACCGCTTTTATATCCATCTCGTGTGATAAACTTCACCCCGACAAAGGGAAACTTCGAGACCCCATCGCCACATATCTCGCCTAACACCAACTCCCAAGAAGTCTCGAAATGCGAACATTAGCACTCTTCCCTCCCCGTTGAATCTAGCAATACCGCAAAAATTCTCCATAATATACCGGCCGAAAACCAAATCGTACAAACCAAATGAAATGAAGAACAAAAAAAAGATGAAGAAGAAGAAAAAGAAGATGTAAACAACAAACAACAGTCAGATTAGCAAACAAAAAAGTGCACAGTTGTATGCATAGAGGATAGAGTAGACGTGATGTGATGTGATTGGGCGGTATTTTTCCCTCCATCCCAAGGGCAAAAAGGGAAATATATGTCAATGTCGCGAGGAAGACATATTGTCATCGCTCGAATGAAAGTTCTCACCTCAACATGAGTCTCTGTTTAAACGTCAAGCTTTTTATGTTTAAACAGATACATATAGTGTTTAAAATAACGGTTTACTTTTTAACTAAAGTCTATATAATGTAAATAATATGTAAAACGTTTAAACATCTTTATGTATGTGATTAAACACCGTTGTCATTGTTTAAAGAGTAAATCGATTATTGTATAATTGTTTGTATTGTTTACAATCCCGTTCTTTGTTATGTCTCTGTTTAAATTTGAAAAATACAAATCTGATAACATTCTTATTCAATATTAACTTTATTTTGCCTCTGCTTAAATTTCATTTTTATCGCTTTAACATTTTCTTATGAAGTATCAACGTAATTACAATGAAATGTACTTAAAAATACAAATCTCGATAAAAATACATTTAATACAATACAATACAACATCTCATTTTATTATTAAATATCAGCGTAATTACAAATGACCATCACTTAAAATACAAATCTTTGATAAAAATAGAATGTAAGACAATACAAAAATTCTCTATTTAAGCTTCAAACTCTCCGTTTAACGCACGCGCGAACCATCACTTTGACGAAATCATTGCTTTATAGATCAAGTACACTAATCACGGCTGTCACAACACTCGCTTCAGCCTGCACTACATTTTTTTATCGATCAAGTTCTTTTTAAAAGGATATGTGATGAACCTTCTTTCCGTAATCATCCGCATCAACTCGAGGGTGAAACTTTTTTTACTTGACCCAAGGCGAAACGCACTTCCGCCATTGCTACCCGTAGAGTAGAGCAAGAAGGCGAGCATTTCGACTTGGGCAAGAAAAAGTTTTCACCTCACAGTCGCTTAGGGATGACAAGAGGAAAACAATCATGACACATCCTGTAAAAAGTCTATGATCTTAAAAAATGTGGTTTGAATGGAGCGAATGTCGTGAACACCAAATGTTCGGCTCGACAGGATGACCATCACACAAGAAGAAGAGGAAGAGGAAGAGGAGTGGTTGCGCCAGTAGAGTATGTTCAACGAAATGGTTCTTCCTTCCCATTTATACTGCGAAATCCAACGACTGCCGCCACTTCGGCTTCCGATTTTTTTTATGTGCGACAGAGTGGAAACGCTTAGGTAATCTGGAAAGCGTGCTTTTAATTACGCTCGAGACCGCCGCCACCATCGCGTTATATATTTTAAGCGGATAAAAATACAGTTTAAACGATAAAAGAACAAATTTAAACATAGAAACCAATATTTAAACCATAACAGATATATTTAAATCTAAAGTTCAATATTTAAACAATACTAAGAAGTATATACACAATGCCTACTCGAAGCAATGATTCATTGCATGATCTGCGATCGTGACCCGAAGCGTGGTAATGGCTACAACACAACTCTGCGGACCCGGAAGGGGTGGCAATGGCTAAAAACGCAACTCACCGTCCTCGGGACGCTACGACTCGATCCTCTTAGTATCTAGCAACAAAGACAAAAAAACTCTCCATAATTTAATCGAAAGAGCTAAAAATTGAGTACACCAAATGAGAAGAAGAAAAAGAAGAACAAGAATAAGAACAAGAACAAGAAGAACAAGATATGAAAGCACTCTAAACTTTGTTTGAGAAAAAAAGCAAGCGTGAGGCATTGGAAAAACTATGCATAAAGTTCGGACATGATATGATTGACGCCATTTTTTTCCTTCCTTTTCGCAAGGGCAAAAAAAGGAATTTCATATCATGGACCCACTTCAACTTACTGCCAGGGGGTTAAAGGGAATGTAAAAATATAACGTAGGGTTGTCCGGGTGTGCAAAAAGTTGGAAGGGGTTTTTGGGAAGTTTTGAAAAACGATGTAGGGTGAATGCATTTTCCCTTATTATTAATGGTTGATAATTATTATTATTATTTTTATAAAATTGTTAATGATTTATTTTATCTGTGTTTGTTTTTGCATAGTATTGGATTGCAAAGACGTAAGGGAAAATAAGAGAAGGTAAAGGCAAAAAAAAAACAAACAAGGAGGGTAGAATGATAAAATCATCTTTGATTATAATAGGAAATAGGGATTGAAAGGATATGTAATAAATATGATTTATCAATTATATTTTTTATTACAATGTAAGTTTATGTAATCAATTAAAAAGATTAAGGGCACTATAGTCTTTTTAAAAATCATAATTTTTTTTTTTTTGAAAGTTCCTCCTTTTCGGACACCCCAAATAGTTAAGGGTGGTAATACTCTTTTTCGGCCCAACAACCCAGTTTTGTTGACCCAGAATAAATGAAATTGGACATAAGTTATATTAATGTGGTTCAGACCTAGACATGGCTTGGTTGTCTGGATTTAAATTTGGGCCTGATCCAGACATGAAAATTTGGACAATTGAGTCTTTTACCTCTAAAATTTTAAAGTTCACAATATTAAGCCCACTTGTTTTAAGCCCAATCTTCCAAAAACTTCAAACATATATTATTTTTTTCTATTAAAACTAAATTTTTGTATGACTTGAGTTGAATTTTGAATTATTGACATTGTTTTCTTTTATTTTTAAATTTTTGTTTTTTGCATTTAATGATAATTAAATTATTTTTTTATAATTTAATATTTGAGTGAATTTAAATGTAGCCTATAGAATTCAAACAAATTTGGGCATCCAAAACAATCTGATTTTAAAATAAACAAGATTTGGGCAAGTTAAGTTTGTCCGAATTTACAACCAAGTCTGGTCCAGACAATAAGTTTATCTATTTATAGTAATAGTTATTTGAACCTGATTTTGCCTGGATCCGATTTTTGCCACCCCTACAAATAGAGGGCGGGGGACATTTATCAATTATATTTTTATTAGAATGTAAGGTTCAGTAATTAATTAAAAAAACTGAGGCTACTAAAGTATTTTATAAGTCATAATTTTTTTTTTAAGGTTCATCCTCTCCGGACACCTCAAATGGGGGACGGGAGAGGTCAGGCTTTAGAGGGTCTTGGAAAGTTAGAGTTAACCATTTTTCTTCTTTCATTAAATTAAAAATTTTTATCCAAACAAAGTATAGTTTAACTTGACCCTTTTTTAACCCTTTTTTTAATTTCCCTTTTGAACTTTTAATCCAAACATACTATTACTAAAATCGGAAAGGAGAGATTGTAAATATAAGCATTCATACATAAAAAATAATTTTTAAAATAAAATATGGATGGTTCATAACTATATTAAACTAAAAAGAAAATTGATTCCTTATCATGAATAATAATAATAATAATAATAATAATAATAATAATAATAATAATAATAATAATAATAATAATAATCATAATCATAATCATAATAATAATAATAAAATACAAAAAATGGGTACATGGTCAGAGAGCGATGAATATTAACTATTAACGAAAGAAGGAATGTGACACCCTTAAAACAATCATTTAGAAGATTGCACATCAAAAATGACTTGGATGAAAGTTGGAGTTTAAGAGTTTTAGCAAGTTCCTGTGTTAGTTGTTGCAGGGAGAAATGAAACAAAAACCTAAAAACTCAAGATTGAGTTTGTTTGTTATTGACCTTAAAACCCAAAAACTTAGTTTAATGGTGGTGATGGAGTGTGCTTGATTCTTTTGATTATCTATGCATGTAGATTAGATTTTGGTTATTGCATTAACTATTTTTTATATATGAGTATTATTATCCAAGAGCTAAATCATTTCTATTTGGGTTGTAAACTGCTGGAGCTATTTTTATTTTATAGAGATGCAGGTAGCCCATTGAAAGGTATATTATAGGTTTTGTGCAAACATATTTTGTTTTCTTTTTTAGTCCTAGTACGATCTAATTTTTTAGCATGTCTATACAAAACATCTCTTTTGTTTTTTTTTTTTTTTTAAGATTTTATTCAATTTGGTAATTCATTTTTCATTTTATAGTATTTTGTTATTGGTATAAACTCAATAATCATACAGATTCAGTGGGATCATTTGAGTTTGGTGGTATCTTGAAATACTCATCACTGACAGGAACAAATTATTTGTGCAAAAAGATATAATTGGCCTTTACTAGGTAAAGGTGCCATTTTCACTTGAAGAAATTAACCGATTAACTTTTGAGCTAATTCAAGAGAAAGCCTTTTACCTAGGTTATGTAACGACTTCTATCAAGGACAAATAAATCTTAAGTATATCATATGGGCCAACATTATCCTCATTGCCAAAAAAGAATTCCTAGAGCAAATGATTGACTTCCACCCCATCAATCTTGTCAACTTTTTTTTCAAGATTATTTTTAAAATCCTAGCCTTAAGGCTAAGTCTTGGGTGAATGAGTTAGTAGGCAAATCCCAATATTATTTATTAGGGGATGAAGCATCCCAGACAATATTGTTGCAATAGAAGAGCATATCTTCAATTTCTCCAAAAAGAACCTTCTTGGATAAATTTTAAAAGTGGACTTTACAAAAATCTTTGACATGTTTGATTGGGATTTCCTAATGGATATTCTTATTGCCAGGGGATTCTAGTAAAGATGGGTTAAATGGGTCAAACACATCGTTACATTTTCCAAAGCTCATATTTTGATTAACAGTGTACCTCGAGGATATATCTAGTATTAGTAGGACTTAGATAGGGTATTTTCCTCTCATCTTTGCTATTCACTCTGATGGAAGATACTCTCAGTGAACTGTTTTCCCACGCCCCTTGGCTCCTTGGGCAATATGTGTCACCTTCAATATGTTGATGATCTTATTATTTTCACCACTAAAGGAATTGAAGATCTCCAAGCTATTAAATTAATCCTTTATTTATATAAGGGACTTTTGGATTTAACTATTAATTTTCGGAAGAATTGTCTTTACTCATTTAAGTTTGGGCAGCTTTATGGGAATGGTTTAGCATTTGTATTCAATTGTTCTAGAGACATGCTCCCCTTGAAAAAAGCTCTCATCTTGGAAAAAAGCAAATAATTTCTATTTGGTCGGCCACTTTAATGCCCTAAATTCAATGCTCTCTTTGATATAGACGTAGTAAACGCATGTTTGTATTTAAGTTACCCAGGTGGTTTATTAGAGAAATTGATAAAGTTTGGCGAGACTTCCTCTTGCGAGGTCCAATCTTAGGCCCTAGTTTTTTGCCGTATAGCATGGAAGTAGATTTGCAAGTCCTATGAACTAGTAGAATATCGTTTTCTTAACCTCTAGGAGTTTAATACTGTGATGCGAGGAAAATGGTAGTGGAAGACTTGCTTTAGTCAAGCAGGGTGCTAGGCTAGGGTTGTCCAGTTCAACTACTTTAATTGTGATACGCCTTGACATCTCCATCTTGAATCACTGAGAAAGAAATGCTTCTTTGGGATGGGTATGTTTCCTATTCTACCAGTATTCCGAGCCTGCTTATAATCAATCATTAAAAATAGTGTCACCACTTCCTTCTAGCATGCTAAATGGCCTGATGGCAAGACCCTTATAGACGTCTGGCATACTTTTTCCATGCCTCTCTAATTCTGTGTCTCAATCAGAGACTTCCTCTATGAATCCTACGACTCTTGGATGCTATTCTATCATAATATTAACTCTAATGTGCAAATCCTAATAACATCAATCCTACCCTTTTGAGTGATTGAGGAGTCCAAAAAGCTTGCTACTTAAATAGGAACAAGACTTTCTTAGTCATATTATTCTACATATTTCTTAATAATGGAGGACTTAATTACCCCTTGGGGTAAAGGTTCTACGTTAACCTTTGCCATAAGAAAATGGATCTATTCACTTAGAATGGGATAACAAAATTTTTGACCCTGGAACCTGCCCAAGTGGGACTACCAGCGGCTACATGTGTACTTTGTCAAGAGACCTTGGAAACCTTAGATTAGGTAGTGGAGACCTCATGTCACCTATTCTTAAAGGCCACTTACGTATATAGCATTTAGAACCATTTTGGTGACATAAGCTAACTCCCAATCAGCCTTGACTATCTGTTCATGTCCTCCAATGTTGTAGATAGCCTTCGTGAAATCGTGGTCAAACCCTAACTCCCAATCATGGGTGGTAGTTTCCTAGAGTACCTAATGAATAATGATCCCACTTGACTATTATTATTAGAACTCTGTACTTTCCTTGGTTTTCATGTTTTTCATTTTCATAGACGAGATGGTATATCACTGCTTATTGTCATATTCCAGTTTTACTGCTACCTTACTCTATCTTGTTATTTTTCGTGTGTCTATACTTATTTTATTATTAGTTTAATATTTCTAACGTTTATTTACTTAAAAAAAAAATTGTATAGCTTATCTTACCCTCCCTAATCATTTCATTTATATTATTTATAATATCATATAATTTATATTATTTAGTGTGCACAAAAAAAAATTTGAGGTAATATTCCCATACATAGTATGAGTAACATATTTCAAAAATATGTTTTATGAACTAAAAAAATAAGAATGAAGTATTTCTGGGTTTGTTATTTTCAAGAATCTATATTTCCATATTAATATTTTCAAGTTTTTACAAAATTACTCTAAAATCCAATTAACAAAATTTGCCATCTCAGCTACTAAATATTAATTGCACTTTCTCTTATCTCAAAGTTAAGCCACTCAGCCCATTATTTTCCACAAGAGCTCCCCTAAATTAATGCCATCAAGAAGCTGTGTTTGATTTGAAAGTGATGTCGCACTTAGAACGAGGGACTAAATTGAAAGTATAACGAAATATGTAAAACGAATTCAATTCTATATTTGACTAATGTTTGGTGCCTTTCAAATATATGGGCCAACATCCATTTACAAATATAAATGCTTACCTGCCAACAGCCCAACATCCCACTAGTCCATCATGAAGAGCTAAAACTTTGAACTCATTAATATTCTTAATTTTTTTAAATATAAATACAACAAACCTTAGCCTAAACTATAAAAATTAATTTTAAAATATTTATTTTAATTAATCTTAACAAATTTAATCAAATCCCAAAATGTTTGAACAAAAACGCCTAGATATTTAGATATTTAAAAAAATAAAAATGTTTCAACAAATGTGTTATAAAATATTTGTTAATCCATATTTTAAATTTACAAGCAAAATTCAACACCAAACTATTAGGAAGCAACGCAAATAAATTAAAATTTTATTTAGTTATAATTAAAAAATGAACATGGCCCGTTTAGTGGACATGATAAGAACGATAGGATATGAGAGACTATCATATACTGTTACTATCTTTTGTTTGGTGTGCCAATAAGATATGATAGTCTTATCCTATTGGCCCACTTTATCATGCCGACCACATAATAATGAATCTTATGGGGGAAGTCAGGATGGAAATAGGGAGAATATGATAAAAAATAAATTTACTTTTTTGCCTTATTATTTGGTTACTCTCTCTAAACTAGAGTTTCATTATATATCTTCTTTTAATCTTTTAAACATGATGCTTGGGACAAGAAATTTGTCAACAACTAGATATGACACTAATTTCACTATTTAAGTAGGATTTTACGAGTTTAGAGTGGTTAAAGTATTTCTCCATCGATCTTGTGCTTGATCAGATTATTTTTTATCGAAATCTCCTTTTTTAATCATTTCTCATTTTTAGTTTCTGTAGTCCAATGATTTTTTTTCAAATTGATTTTGATGTAATCTATTCATTTTCTATTAATGAATTTGTTACTCTAGCATTATGCCATGCTGATGACTTTGTGTATGATTTTCTCCAAAAAAAAATTAGTATGCACTACAATATTTTCAAGTTGGTGATATTGCAATCTATATATTTGTAGACATTATTTATAGGTTATTTATTTTTTAAAATTTAAAATATACCGATAAATAAATCATTAAGAAAAAAAATCCAAAAAAAGTCTATTTTAAAAAAGGACATATAACTATATTATAAAGGGAAAATTCGTCTATTTACATTTCATTAATATCATATTATGTTCAATTCAAACATAAAATAGGATAACAAAATGTCATCTAATGGTTTATCCCATCAAACAAATGATAGGATATAGCTTATCATACCCATATCTTTCCTATCCCTATCCAGTCCTTATATCATATCCGTCCATATCCTATCATATTCACCAAATGTGCCCAAAAGAGAAAACAAAGAAGACAAATAGAAATTTTACTAGTTAAATGCCATTTGACAGAAGATAGGAAATTGATTAGTTTCTAAATTAAAATATTTAATATCTTTATTTGTTATTTTAAATGTTTAAAAGTTAATTGAGATTATGTCACATAAATTAAAAAATATTAAAAATCTTAATTTATTATAATAAACAATTATTGAGAGACCAGCAAAATTTTAAGACTTTAAACTTATTATTTAAAAAAATTTAAAACTTTAAAACTTTAAAATTGATAATGAGATCTTTAAAATGTGAGATGATGTATCCAAATATATATATATATATATATATATATTTATTTATAGTATTATCTATTAGTTTATTGGTACTGAGCCACATGAGAGTACATATGTGTTGAAGTAATTCCACATCTGGGTATACTCTTGACAGATAATTTATTTATATTATATAGGAAAATGTATATAAAAAAAATCCCTTGTGGTTTTCTAGATTTGCAAAATAAGGAGTGATGTTTTTTTTCCTATTTTATGATGTGTGATTTCTCAGACATGCAAAAAGAGAAAAACCATTAACAGTGTTACTTTTGTCTTTTTGGACAGAGGCAAAATCATCAATTCATGTAAAAAATCATCACGTGACATAAAAAACATGATTTTTCAATTTGATTTTGTTTGATTTTTGCAATTAATTTTTTTTGTTTAGTAAAATTTTAAAAGAAATTAATAAACTTAATATATATATATATATATATATATATATATATATATATATATATATATATATATATATATATTTATGTTATTTGAGGTAGTTTTTAAATGAAATCAAGATTTTGTCCAATGTGAGTTAACATTGTCATTGATTTGGTAACGATTTTTTTTTTCTTTTTGTAAATCTGAGAAATCAAACATCATAGAATCAGAGAAAAAACCTCACTCCTTATTTTACAAATTTCGGAATCTATAATAGTTTTTTTATATATTTTTCTCAATTATATATATATTGTTAAGAATATATATGTTATAAATGTAAAGATAGTAATAAGAATAGAGAGCCAGAGTATTTACCAAAAACCCAAAAACCCTGAAGAATTAAGTTCTTCTTCTTCTTTCTTCTTTTATTTCTCTCTTTTCTTTCTCTTCTCTATATCTTCCAAAGTATACAAAATGAGGGAGTATTTATAGGGTTACAAGAGTTGAATGAACGGCCGAGATCGATTCGATCCGACGGTCCAAAAATACCCGCTCTGGTGGAATAGTAACGATCTGACGTGCTGCTACAAGATCCGCATGGCGATTGTTACAGTGTTGCGGCTACTACAGTAATATCTAGAAGTTGCTATAGTAATGCCTACTCGCATAGATGAAATTGCTACAGAGACATCCATTAAAAAAATATTTGTTTATAACACTCCCTGGATGCTCTACAACCAGAGGATATGCTCGTTAAAAACCTTGCTAGGAAGAACCCAGTGGGATAGAAACCTAGCTAAGGAAAAAGAGTACACTATCCTTGGCACATTTGAGGGTTACTCGCCTCATTAAAAAAACCTTGCCTCTGAAAAACCCATTGGGACAAAAACCTCGCGAAGGGAAAAAGAGTACGCCTCCTCAAATAAATAACTTTTAACTCATATCAGAAGTACTTACATCCTTAAGTCTTCTCATCCCGATTTTGTATATAAGTCTCTGGTGAATGCACTTAGGAAGTGATTTTGTGAATAGATCGACTGATTCTCACCGGATCGAATCTTTTTCGAACTTCTATAACGCCTTCTTTCCGGAGATCATGAGTGTAGAAAAAAATTTTTGGTGATATATGTTTCGCTCGTCACCTTTAATATAACCTCCTTGTATTTGAGAAATACAAGCATTGTTGTCTTCATAAATTATCGTAGCATTTGTTGTTACTCGATGGTAATTTGCAGGACGATCGTGATACGCCCAATCATAGATCGTAACCATCGGGCATTCACAACTTGCTTCATGAAGAGCTAGAATTTCAGCATGATTTGATGAAGTAGCTGTAAGAGTTTGTTTTGTGGAACGCCATGAGATAGTTGTACTCATCAGAAGAAAAACATGTATCCAGCCTCGAGATCGCCCTTTGTAAGGATCGATCGGATACCCAAAGATCGCAAGAAAACCCGTGAGGTTGGATGAAGATTCTTGTCGATAGAATAAACCCGGATCCGTAGTTCCTCGTAAATAACGTAGCACATCTTTTACTCCTTTCCAGATGTCTTCGCGTCGGTGTAGAACCCAGTATCTCGCTAGAAGATTTACTCGCAAAAAGCTATATCCGGTCCGGTATTATTTGCAAGATACATTAATGCACCGATTGCACTTAAATATGGAGTTTCTGGACCAAGAATGATCTCTCCTTCTTCCGGTGGGCGAAATGGATCTTTCTCGAACATCAAGAGTTCGGACGACCATCATGGCGTCTCGATGGATAAGCCTTCTCCATATCGAATCTCTTCAAAGACCTTTTTCCAGTATAGGGTTGATTGATGCACAAATATTCCCGAGTATAAGTGCTCGATTTGTATACCTAGATGCAATTTGGTCTTTCCCAAATCTTTCATTTCAAATTCTTTTTTTCGGATATGATGCTGCGAGTCTGCAATTTTCGGAAGGAGTGCCTACAAGATTTAAATCATCCACATATACTCGCTATCACAACAAAAACCGTTAGTATAACTTTTTAATAAACACACATGGACATATATTATTATTTTTGGTATCCTTCTTTTATAAGATATTCACTCGAGACTAGTTATACCACATCCGTCCCGCATTGTTTTTAACCCATAAAGAGATCTCTCGTAATTTAATAGAGTATAAATGATGATTATTTGTAATGTTTGTTTTTTTCTATATCCTTCGTGGATTTTCATATATATGTCATTTTTCAAGTAATCCAAACAGATATGTCTGTGACAACATCCATCAATCCCAGATATCTAATTTATTACTTGTCGCCATGGCAATTAAAAAAATCGAAAAGTAATTCCATCCATTACGGAGAGTATGTCTCTTCATAATCAATACCATGCATTTGAGAAAAACCTCGAGCAACCGGCCTTGCTTTGTATCTCATAATTTGATTATTTTTCATTTCTTTTTCTCACAAACACCCATTTATAACCGATCGGTTTTATCCCTTTCCGTGTTAGGCGCTATCGCCCAAACACCTCACGCTTTTGATAGGGAATTTAGCTCGACTGGATAGCTTCTTTCCATTTTGGCCAATTATTTCTTTGTCGACATTCTTCAATGGATCGTGGCTCTGGATCATTATCAGTATTTATTTCTATATCTGTAGCCACATTGTAGATGAATATATCATTTATTTCGGTCTCATGCCGATTCATTCTTTGACCATCATCTACATAGCAAATTGAATTTTCAACATTTTCAGAAATATCATCCCCCATTGATTCTTCATTAACTTGTTATGAGGGTTTTAAAATTTCCTCTCCCTCTTTACATGGGAGATCCTTTTCTTTATTTTTCTGCTTCCTTTTTCTAGGAGCTGAATCTTTGGCACCAATTGGTCTTCCACGTTTTTGTCGTGGTTTATTTTCTACTTGATTTTCTTTCAATGGATTCTTAGGAATCTCAATTCTTGCAGGAGCATTCGCAGCTGGTATATATGATTTAGTTACCATTTTAGTATCAGTGAATGCATCAGGTATTTCATTTGCAATATTTTGCAATTTAATGATCCTTTGAACTTCAAGTTCACATTCATTGGTACGAGGATCATATGTATGTAATCGTGATGCATTCCATTCAATTTCTTTTGGCTCATTTTGAGTAATCATTTCTCCCCTAATGCGGGGAAGACGACTTCATCAAAAATGACAATCTGCAAATCTTGCGATAGAATACATCCCCCGTTAATGGTTCTAAATATCGTATAATCAAGGGGAATCATAACCAACATATATACCAAGTCTCGCTATGGACCCATTTTTGTACGATTTGGTGGTGGTATTGCACATATCTGCACAACCAAATATTCTTATATATGAAATATCGGGGCTCTTTACCCATAACAAGTTGGTGTGGTGAATATAAATTACATGCAGTGGGTCGGATCCAGATTAAAAGTCTGCAGATGCAAAAATAGCATGACCCCACGCACTTGTAGCCGTTTCAGTCCTTAATAACATTGACTGGGCAATAATCTGGAGTCTTTTAATTAATGACTCCGCTAACCCATTTTGGGTATGTACATGAGCTACTGGATGCTCAACATGTATTCCAATCGCCATACAATAATCATAAAATGATTTTTGATGAAAATTCACCAAGATTATCAAGACGAATTATCTTTATGGGATAATCTGAAATTGTGCTTTAAGCCCCGATAATTTGTGCCAATAACCTTGCAAATGCTACATTCCTTGTAGACGAAGTGAAAACATGGGACCATCTAGTCAATGCATCGATTAAAAACCATAAAAATACCTAAATGGTCCACATGATGGTTGTATTGGTCCACAAATGTCTCCTTGTATTCTTTTCTAAAAAAATTTTAGGAGATTCACCGATCACTTTTTGTTATAGAAGGTCCGGTTATTAGCTTTCCCATCGAACATCGCCGAACATGCATATTCATTATGTGTTAGGATTTTATAATCCTTCAGATGGGTGTCCATGAGAACTAGTAATAATCCCGACAGAACATAATAGCACCCTGGATGTCCAAGTCTTTCATGTCATATTTTTAAATATCTCCGGGTCATTAACCTTCCCAGGGTTAATCACCGTATGTGATTCCATCACTTTAATACGTGTAAAATATAATCCCGAGGATATACGAGGAAAGCTTTCAAGTACACGCTTTTTGGCATGAAATAACTTGTGTAATATAAAGATATTCTTTTCCTTCCTTATCAACCGCCTCTAAATGATATCCATTGAGACGTATATCTTTAAAAGCTTAAAAAGGTTTCTCCTAGACTTAGGGGAATAGAGAGCATTTTTTTCATCCGCAAGGATGTTCCATTTGGCAACATCAACGCCGCTTCTCCGAACCTTCAACCGGTCCGATGACCCTCGCTATTGTGGCTATACATGCCTTTCTCATTGATAAGGATATAAAATATATCTTTCTTGTCAAAATAGTATGCGTTGTCCATGAATCAATAATGCATTCATCATCACCATATTCTAACAAAAACAAAAGAAAAAAACATAATTTAATAAAAACATAAAGACATATTACAAACTAGTCTATAAGGAAATCGACATATCTAAATATGTATTTTTCGCTACATTTAAATTATTTATGGAATTATCCTCAATTGGATCAACTATGGGGTTGTCAGCAAAATTTGTCTCAATATCTTTACCTTTCTTGTTTTTAAGTGATTCTTGGTAAAGGTGGACAAAATGTTTTGGGGTCCTACAAATTCTGGACCAATGACCTTCCAGGCCACAACGTAGCATGTATCTTTCTTTGTCTCTAACCCCATCTTGTGGCTTTGTTGCTTCTGTTGATGTACATCAATTCTGTTATCGCGTGGTCCGATATTATTTCGGCCCCCACCACGACCGTGTAGTCCTCGACCACCATAATTTCCTCGTCCACCGCGGTTTTTAAAACTAGCACCGCGACCACGCCCATCTTCTTTTGCCCAAAAATTAATTTACGGCGAGTGTCCGATCCGGATGGTCGAGATTGATGATTCTCGCGATCAACAATTCATTGTTTTTGCTCCGCCACGAGGAGACAAGAAATTAATTCAGAGAATTATGTAAAAATTCTTTTTCTCTATATTGTTGTTGTAATATAACATTTTCGATGCGTGAAATGTTGTAAATGTTTTTCTCGAGCATCATTCCTTCCATCAATGCTTTCTCCACGAGACGAAAGTCATCGAAAACAATTTTAAATAGCTCGGAATTATATTCTTGCACGCTTTTAAAAATCTTGAAACCCCGAGGCTTGACCAATCATTGCGTGCTTTGAGGCAAGTAGACCATTCTCGAGATGTTCAAATCTCTTTTTCGTGGATAACCACAATTCCCCGTGGATCCTCAATGGTCAAGTATTCATTCTTCAGGCCATCATCAATATGATGCCTTATAAATATTAAGGCCTTCACCTTATTATCACTAGGCTCATTGTTATTAGCCTCAATCGTTTTACTCAGGTTTCTTGCTTTCAGATGGAGCTTGATATCGAGGCTCCAGGATATATAATTGCTCCCCGAGATTTGAAGGGCCTCAAATTGTCTTTTTGCAATATTTGCCATTTTCTCTTCAAAATAATAATACAACATGTAATTAGAATAGAGAGTACAGAATAAAATATAAAGCATTTATATTGTTCATATATACGGTACTGTTTATGTACGATACTATTCATGTATATGACACTATTCATGTATACGGTACTGTTTATACGCTGCAATTATTGCAGCATTGGGAATTAAAATTTGTTTGAAAGTGATTATAAGTTAAAAGGAAAGAAGAAGTAAATATAGGGGAGAGAAGAAAGTAGGGGGCCGACGGAAAAAGGCCGGCTGAGTCGCCGACGGAGAAACTCGAAGGGGCCGGCGGAGTAGGGCGACGGAGAAGAGAAAAAGGGCCCGGCAGATTTTTTTACCCGATTTTTGTCAACGATCGCACGGGATAGGAGGGTCGCCCGAAGACTTAGGAAAAAGATGATGCTTGATAATTTAGATTTGGTGGAAAAACTTCATTGTAATAATAATATTATTGTTTTTTTGTTGTTTATTTTAAAAAAGTACTCGGTAATATTAGCCTCGAGTGGCTTTAGTCATCGTATGTTTTTTTATGTATGCTTCTAAGAAAAATCTTATGTATTGTTGATTGAATAAAATGTATGGTTTTGCTAGTATTATATTACACTAGTCGATCTTTCCCCGCGATTCGAGTGTTAGAAATGGATTCCACATATATAACATATATATTAGATGAGTCAAAGAAAATTAAAATCATATGAGCAAATTCGTGCTGATAACGTGTTAAGAATATATATGTTATAAATGTAAAGATAGTAATAAGAATAGAGAGCCAGAGTATTTACCAAAAACCCAAAAAACCCTGAAGAATTAAGTTCTTCTTCTTCTTTCTTCTTTTATTTCTCTCTTTTCTTTCTCTTCTCATATCTTCCAAAGTATACAAAATGAGGGGTATTTATAGGGTTACTAAGAGTTGAATGGGACGGCCGGGATCGATTCGATCCGACGGTCCAAAAATACCTGCAGTTGGTGGAATAATGAATGATCGTACGCTGCTACAGATCTACATAGGGCGGTTGTTACTGAGTCTTTGCGAGCTACTACGATAATATCTAGAAGTTGCTATAGTAATGCCGTCTGCTACAGTAGACATCTATTAAAAATATTTGTTTATAACATATATATATATATATATATATATATATATATATATATATATATAAGTGAACACCCTTTGATATAGTAACCTCTTGAATGGCATCATCACACTGTAGGGCACGTTGGATTATGAAGACCAGTAGGAGATAAAGGTTGTTGTTCTTAAATCATTGAATCCCTAAACTATACAGCTGTCTTTGTTTGTTTACTTATCTTGTTATTTCATTACACAGCGCAGATGGAATGTCGTTTGTTTCTTGTTTCTTAATTAACTTTTATATATTATTATTATTTTTTAAATCCCACACGTGAAAATCTTTGTTTCTTTATATGTGGGAATCACATCTTAATCAGCATCTGTTTATTAATATTTGTGGCGTATATTGGGCTCTTTGCATGATGGGAATAAAAATTTTCAACTTGCATTAAGTAATTTTGTGTTGATATTGAATGTTGATTTCAAGACTTAGCTAAAAAACAACTAATGTTATAAATTATGAAGGATATTAGTTTCAAGTTTTTTTCCCCAAATGCAACGTATAGTCAAAGACTTGCTCACAGGAGGTAATACGGCTTGCACTCACAATCATAAATTTTTAGCACCACTGCATTTAACATATTTTGAACATGGTAATGAACTCCCATATCATTTATCTTTCACAGTCTCACTGATGTTACTAGACAAAAACTCTTTGGCTTAGTTTCAACTCACTCAAAGATTTATTAAAAGTTTTTATATTAAAATAAAAATTCAATCAAAATAATTTTTTTTTTATAAAATTAACAATGGCCTCCCCAAACAATGTTGAGAAAATAAAAAACAAAAGGTATGTGGAATTAACAAGAAGGATCGAATTGATAGTTGAAAATAATTTTTAGATAAAATAATTGGTGTTATGTGAACCTTGATTACAATAAAATTATATTGAATAAAGTAGAAAAAAATCTTTATAAAATTATGTCATGTAATTAATTAAAAATTGAACAAATTAATATCTTTCCTCTTTTTGACATCTAAAATTGAGGAAAAGATAAAAAAAAAAAAAAAATAGGTCCAGAGGATTTGAGAGGTCAGAGTTAAGTGTTAACCCTTCAATTTTTCATTAAATTACAACAATTTATCTAAACAATTTATATCCATTAATGTAAACACTTAACTCTCCATCTCCATTAATGAGCCCTAAATGTAAACACAGCATAAATAACTGTTTAAAATATGAGGCTACAATCGCATCATATTTTGCAACAATTATTTATTACAAATATTAAAAATGATATGAAATTATAAAAATAAGTCACTGGTGTATCATCTCAAACAGCCAGCACAGCATCCAACTCATAGCTCAATAGACATGGGGACCAAAACCAACACCTTCATTATATTTAGGTAGATAAAATAAATATTATCTTAATTTAATACTAAAAAATCAACAATTTTTTTTAAAAAAATAAACAACAAAATTTTCTTTTAATACATATTAATGAAGTACACAAGTATGGAATGCAAGCCCAATAACCATCTATACTCTTAATTTTCATAAGTTTTAGGATTTAATTTTTAAATCTCCGAAAAAAACACTTTACATAAGGATTTGGTATCAATATATTAAGATATTAAGTTTAATAGTTACTTTAATATATATATATTAATTAATTAATTAATTTTTTTTTTTAAAAATAAATAATTGATAAAATAAAAGATAAACAGGTATATTGATGCACCGATTATAGTAAAGTGGTTTCAGGAGAAAAAAAAAAGTAGAAAAAAAATATTTTTTAAAAAAAATGAATTGTAACACGAGAGATTCAAACTTGAAACCTCTAAATTATAAGTACAAATAGTTATTAATTATAAGTACAGGTGATTATTAATGACTTATTTCACAGTTCCTTAATTTATTTAATTTTTAAAAGAAAAAAAATCTAAATTGGTACTTGTGCACTCACACCCCCCAAAAAGCAACAAATTTAATACCCGAATGAAGAAAAGTGGCTGAATTGTCTGGTTCTTCGAAATCGAACGAGAAAATCGATCCTTGTCCATTTAACCGCCCTCTTCGTTTTTTCTTTGCCCGAACCAACCCTTCTCTCGAGATCTCATCCACAAGACCGCTCACCGATGAGCTTCCACGAGAGCAGCGGCGGCGAGGAGGTTGGCCGGACCTCCTCCGACCTCCGCAAACCCTTTCTTCATACCGGGAGTTGGTACCGGATGGGCGGTATGGGCTCTCGCCAGTCAAGCTTGATGGATAAGCTCGGCTCCTCCGCCTCCGTCATCAGAGACTCTTCCGTCTCCGTCGTGCTCTGCACTCTCATCGTCGCCCTTGGCCCTATTCAATTTGGATTCACCGGTGGCTACTCGTCCCCCACACAGGATGATATCATCCGTGATCTCGATCTCACGCTCTCTGAGGTTTTTTCCGCTTTCTCTGCTTGTTTCTGGGTGTTGTCTTGTTGGTTGATTTGTCGGATATGGTGTGGTGTTGCAGTTCTCGCTTTTTGGGTCGTTGTCGAATGTTGGGGCCATGGTGGGAGCGATCGCCAGCGGGCAGATAGCGGAGTACATTGGGCGGAAAGGGGTATGTATGATCTGCTCATCTTTCCCCTTTGTTGTGATTTGTTTTGGTTTGGTAGTGATTGGTGTTGCCTTTCTCTGTCGTAGTCTTTGATGATCGCCTCTATTCCAAACATTATTGGCTGGCTTGCGATATCCTTTGCAAAAGTGAGTGAATTTGAGTTAAATTTTTTGTTTTTGATGATGTTGCTTTCTTCTTGGATTAATGGTCTTGGATTGTTGTTGACTAAGATGATGGTTTTGGAGTTTTTTCATTGAGTAGGACTCTTCGTTTTTGTATATGGGACGGTTGCTGGAAGGATTCGGTGTGGGCGTGATCTCTTATACGGTGCTTATGTTGCTTAGAATCTAATTAATGTGCAATTTTTATTAACATGCTTGTGGAATGATGTTTTTAAATTGTTTGCAGGTCCCTGTGTACATAGCAGAGATTGCTCCTCAAAATATGAGGGGAGCACTTGGTTCTGTGAATCAGGTTGGTTTTTTTGCGGCTTCTCTGATACTCTGATAAAATATTCTTCTTCTTGAGCATCATGTGGAAGAGTTGCATGGGTAATGTTTTGACTGGTTGTATCATTTTGTAGCTTTCTGTGACAATTGGAATATTGCTTTCTTATCTCTTGGGCTTGTTTGTGCAATGGAGAGTGCTTGCTGTTCTAGGTAATAATGCTTGGTGTGTTGAGTATCTGAGAACGTAATTGATGACACCTTCTTTACTTTAAAAAATCAGCTTGGGATTGACCTTTATCAAATTGCCCTTTGATTGGAAACTTGCAAATGCCATAGTTGCTTACTGAGTTAAATTCCTACTCAATGTGTAGGGATTTTGCCGTGCACAATTCTGATACCTGGCCTCTTCTTTATCCCAGAATCACCAAGGTGGCTGGTGAGGCTAATGGAAATGTCTTTCATTTACTCAATAATTCAAACCCATCTTACTTCTGATATTTTGTTTTCCTGTTCAAATTAGGCTAAAATGGGTATGACGGAGGACTTTGAAACTTCCTTGCAAGTTTTGAGGGGTTTTGATACTGATATTACAGTAGAAGTGAACGAGATTAAGGTAAATAATGGTTCTCATCTTGTGCTGATCATTAGTAATGCAAAATAACTTGGACAATAGCACTTGGTTGTTCTAGGTTAGAATCTAAACAATCACACTTAGAAGAAAAGACAATTACACTGTCAAAATATAATGTACATTTGATGAAACTGAATCCTTTCTGTTACAAAGGATTCATCCCTCTTAACCTTGATAAGCTAGATATAACTTATCAAGACTTTTAACTTATTCATAAACTCAATTAGAATAAAATTTAAAACAAATTTGCCAGATTTGGCACACCTTTATAGTCCAAAATCTGAATTACCTTACTATCCTTAACATCTTAAGCGTATAATTTTAATTATTAGACAGTTTCTAAACCAAAATCACGTCAAATAATGGTGTTGAACCATATGCTGTGTCAATTAGACTTGATAGTTGATACACGACATAATTTCTAGATTTACATGACTTTGTTGGGGAAATACTCCATATGCACAAAGAAAGATGTTGTACTAGTTCTATTTTATGTAGAAAACCATTTAGAATATGAGAGCCTGTAATCATCAGGATCTACTTTCTGCAGAGATCACTGGCATCATCCAGTAGAAGGACTACTATTAGGTTCTCAGACCTTAAACAGAGAAGATATAAACTCCCTCTTATGGTAATTTGAAATGTTCCCTTTATTCTTTTTACTGTAAATTTGTTATAATCACAACCAAATATTATTTATATTGGAATATCTTTCTGCTTGATTCTGCAGATAGGAATTGGTTTACTTGTGTTACAACAGTTAAGTGGGATCAATGGCATTTTATTTTATGCAAGCAGTATTTTCAAAACTGCTGGTAAGTTCATAATTGTTTAAATTCACAGCTTCATTGCTTTTTGGCTCTTGCTTTGTGTTTTAACTGAGGTTTAGTGATGATTGGATTCGTGTAATTATGAGGGACCCAAAAAGAAAAAAAATTGGATTTTGAATTAGTGGATAAATGCATCTTCTCCATTGCATTTACAACATAGTAAATGTGTCAAATGACTTATTAGTCCTTTATGTGTGTGACTAAGCATTGACATGAATGGAGAAATATCAACATAAAATACTCCATTATTCTACTTGAGCAATTTGCATGCAAATAAACTCAAATGAAGGGAGAATTCAAGAATAGAAGATCAAGATAAGGAAGATGTGAGGGACTAGACTGAATGCACTTGGAAGAGCTTCTTTGTGCCCAACCCTGCTCAAAACCACAAACAGCTATTATTCCGAAGGTGACTTGAATGGACAACATTATTCATTATACTTGCCTTAACTCAGTATCACTCTGATTTCCTCTGAAAGCTGCTTGATTAATTTGCTGAGAACCACATGCTGACATGATCTGCAAACTAAGAAGCATGGACACGGAAACGGTGACACGATACGACACGACACGGACACGGTGACATAGTAATTTCTAAAAATTAAGGACACGGGTACGGCAGAACACGGTTATAAAAAATATTATTTATTATATAAAATATTTATTATAAATATAAATCTATATAGTTTTCATGTAATGTATGTTATATATTTACTTATAGATTAATTTGGTGATCTTGTGTATTGGGAAGTAATTAGGAAATATACATGAGTAATTTAGAAAAACCATTTACAAAGTATATGAGTGTCTGGAGGTGTTCACGGTGTGTCCGACATGGATACGACACAGGTACGTCAAGCTCCCTGGAGTGTCCTTGCTTCATAGTCTGCAAACCTCAATGGTGTTTACCTAAGATTATACTTTAAAAAAGGGGGCCTTGTGTTTTTTTGTGTATTTTGCACTAAACTCTAATATCCCATATTCAACTTTTGGATTACCTTGCTATTAAGTCATCATTGAAACTAATGGAGAATTCTCATGTTATTACGCTGGTGTTTAGTCCTTGCTATATGACACCTTATATTTTTTGAACAAGTTTATGTTGTTGCTGTATGAGCACATGGTGTATAGCTTTGTTTAAGCTTTCTTTTGAGTGACTCAACTCTTATTTCATCATGATAATGTATATGTTTTTGTGTGTGTGTGTGTGTTTAAAACAGGGATATCATCAAGTAACATGGCCACAGTTGGTGTGGGAGTTATTCAGGTAATAATCTTGCGTAACTGTTTGGCAGGAAAGCCTTCTTTTGTTGCGTTTCCATCTCTATAGTGACCAAAAATGAGAAAGTGTTTAAATTCCTATGTATAAATCTTGGCAAATGTTTCATAGATATGATAAGAACATCCCCTTTGCTTAAGGTACATTATCCCTCTTCTCGTTCTGTTGTTGCATAACATTATGTAAAACTTATCATTGACAGGAGCCACCTTACCATCCCTTTATGAAGTCATGTGTCTGAGCCTCTTCACTGATGAACACAAATATTGTCATAGTTACATTGTAAACAAGGTTGTCACCATCTTACAAACCTTTGTGCATGCTATGTTTCATCAGCATTAGCTGAGTGACCTTGACAACTGTTTACCTTTCTGGATCGCTTATGGATCATCTGTTTAAAGTGAAGATGTTGCATCAGCTGCCTAATCTTTCAAGACCATTGTCTTTCTGTTCTTGTATCATTGCTTTTGCTTAATAGCGTTGGCATACCACTTAATCCTCCTTTTTTGCATATCATGATTTTACATGTAATGATACCACAATTGCAAGTTGAATGTATATGACACTGTTGTACAGATCATAGCCACTGGCGTAACAACTTGGTTGCTTGATCGAGCTGGACGTCGACTTCTCCTTATAGTGGGTTTTTAGCATAATTGCCTCCCTATAGTGTATGTGTCCAGTTTGTTACATCAGATGATATATGGTTTCATTATTTCAGATTTCATCGGCTGGAATGACAGGGAGCCTTCTTCTTGTCTCAGTCTCATTTTTTCTGAAGGTTAGTCTTAAAGGATGCAAATTCTATATCATTTCTTTTCCTCAGAAATTCCCATGTTAGATTTCCTTGAAGGCTACCTGAATGGTTTCATGTTGCTTTTACTCATTACACCTTTACAAATAGAGATAGTACCCTTTATCATCCATGCTTCTCAAAAGTACCCAGCACCCCTCTTTTAATTTAGATTTACATGCTGTCCTAATATCTTTTTTAGTGCATAAATTCATTGAATGCTTGAACAAACTGTGCTCTTAATGCATGAAAATTTTACATAAGATATCTTTTCAATTTTTAAAAAGGTAAATATGCATAGTTGGCCCTTGAACTATACCTCTGTATTCACTTTGGTAAGTGAACCCAAAACAAGTTCATTTTGCTTCTTGAACTAAGAAGGGAAGTGTGGGAATAGTCTGTAAATATGAAAAAAAATGAGCAGTTTTGTTATTTGAGAATCTTTTTTGACTTTTGTTCCAAATCATATTTTTTTTCCAGTATTGTACAAATCTTTCTGCTTTATACAGCATCAGTGTTTGTGATATATATATATTTTTTTCTAAAAGTCTAAATGCATAGTAATTAAAAATACATTAGCACATGAAGATACTGTTGAGGTTATAATCAAAGATGTTGGGCATAAATTGTAATATCCTACACATAGAAGGCATTGACCATGAGTACTAAATTGAATTTATACATTAAAATGTGCTACAGGTTGGCAATTAAATCAAAAATTTAGGGGCTGCAGAAGGTAATATCACTATTTTATTTTTCAGGGGATAATAGAAAAAAGTCCTTCGAAATAATGATAGATCTTTAAAATGTTGTGTATGTGTGAGTGTGTGTGTATTTTTAGCTTTACTTTATATTATATATATATGCTCCTCACTTCTTAGGCTTTCTTCTTTTTGTTGTATGTAGGGTATTATTTCTGAAGATTCCAAATTCTATGGTACTCTAAGCATTGTTCCAGCTGTTGGTCTTGTGGTATGGTTTTGATGAACCCATAGGTTTAGAGATGCTTAAATGTATAATTCATTCATTTGTGGCTTTATTTTAATAATAATAATAATAATAATATTATTATTATTATTATTATCATTATTATTTTCTTTTATGCTCTTCTAGGCTTTTGTCATTGCCTTCTCTCTCGGATTAGGAGCGATTCCATGGCTTATAATGTCTGAGGTAATAAAAGATGCGCCCTGTCATTGTTATGTTTGAATTTAAAAATTGCTTATTCATCTAGTTCATTGGCATACTAATCTGCTTCTTCCACAGAGATTCATTTTTATCAACTCATTTACTTCAAACTCTCAAGTGATAGCTCTAGAAGTGATAATATGAAAATACATTATGACAGGAGCTTTTATGGAAGTTAAGCATATGAATTAGATCCTGATATGTGTTATTTTCTTGTGGTATTTGGATCTATTCAAGTATCTCCGGTATCACCATGGTTCTTGCGGCTATTACTAATTGTGACTAACTTTTGAGATGGGAAAACGAGTTTAGGTTAGGTGAGTGGTGGTGTTCTTATATTCTTTGGACTAAGCTATATGTTGTGACTAGCCATCTCTTTGAATGGCAGATCATGTAACAATAGCATAATTTATTGTTTCTCATTTTTGTAGAGATGCTTTAGGCTTGGTGATATTTAGCTCTAACCTTGTAAGAGTAAAGGTTGGGCTTGTGTTGAACCTGGACACAATTTGGCATAGAGCAACTTTAGGCCAGCTTTCAGGCTAATTATGTGAATAGATCTTTTGTCATGTTGGCCACTGATCATATTGTCATAATTTTATCTGTGTAACCTCCTATATGTTCTTTCCCACAATCTGGTTGGGTCCACCTTCTGAGTTTTAGAACATCAAGTTTGCATTAAATTGAACATAAGCTTGTTGCATGAGTTAAAGCTTTTCAAACTTGAATCAATATACTTGCCTCTATAGTTTCTCAAGATAAATAGGTAGTTCTCCAACTCCATTGATAAATTAGGACATAGCCATACCATTACTTAAGAATTCTGATGAAAACCCTTATTTTTTCTGTTAAAAATTTCCAAAATGCAAAAGCATCCAAACAATTATCTGATATAATTCAGGTACCATCATCTCAAGGTTTTTTTAATATGTCACTAATTAGATGCAAGGTTGGGAGAAAATAACGTCTTGCATTGCTTGAGACCTTGAGATGAGGACTGCTTATTTTTGCATTATATTTCTGCTTGAACTTGTAACTGCTATCATACTCAATGCTGCTTTTATTGCAATGCTCACTCCATCAACAAATATTTTGAGTTTTTCTTTCTTTCTTTCTTTCTTTCTTTCTTTTTTTAAAAAATTAAAATTGCACTCTGCTGTACTGAACTAGAACTTTGAAGCCATGCATACTGATTTCTTGTTTTATCTTTCAGATACTTCCTCCAAACATTAAGGGCCTTGCTGGTAGTGTGGCAACTCTAGCCAATTGGTTTACATCATGGGGAATCACAATGACTGCAAACCTGCTTTTGAGCTGGAGCAGTGGAGGTACCCCTCTATTATGCTCTCATTCTTCACCCTGCCATACATTCTCTATATCATCTGAAAATACAAAACATCTTGTACAGGAACTTTCGCCATTTATACAGTTGTGAGTGCTTTCACTCTAGTATTTGTGATCATATGGGTGCCTGAGACCAAGGGAAGAACCCTAGAGGAAATCCAATGGTCCTTCAGATGAGTTGTCTTTGAAATCAATCTTTTTCAACTTAAACGCACGACCACGATGATCAGGCTGACTGATATGAGATCATATCATCAATTGGGAGTGTGATTTAAGCAGATAACTTATGAAGCTTCATGGTTTCTTGTTGTGTCATTTCACCTGTTATTATAATTGTATGTATTCTTTTTGTATTCATAAATGCTATTTGACCATTCTCTATTGCTATAAGTAATTATCAAAACTATTGTAAAATTTGTTTGAACAGGATCCTGAGGAGTCTTGGTAATAATTTTTTTTATTCAATTTCAATTACAAGCAAGGAAGCAACAATAGTGAATTCGATCATTTAGATCACTTATTAATTGTATTGTCTATGACAAATTGTTCAAGGAATTCCTTGAGATGGCGATTGTAGGCGCAAGGTCTTTCAAGGTGAACAAGGTGGCCTGCTTTCTTGATAACTTGAAGTGTTGCCTTATCACCCAATTGCCTGCATCAAAAGGTCAGTGTTTCAATTAAATTAAAATCTTGAGGTTCAGATATTTTGAGAATATAATTTGCTTACTCTTTCAAGTTATTAGCCATTTCTATGTTGCATATGTTGTCATTCTCACCCCACAGCAAGAGTATCCTCTGTTAGCAAAAGAATGAGTAATTGAGCTTATTTTTGTTTTGATGATGCATGACATCTAATGTCTGATTCCACTGCCAATTATTTGTATCAGTAAATTATGCAAGCAGACACCATGATTAGATTGGATATCTAGTCTTATGAACCTGCTCACAATGAACCATAATATGATTGGACACTTGAAATTCAATGAAAAGTTTTAGTTTGGTAATCATAAATTTATTACAAGGATAGTACTAACCTAGTCGTTGGCACAGTTAAAAACACTAATCTGGTGGTTGGCTGGGTTTATTCTAAATTGTGCTTGAATAACTGATACTACCATGTAAGTTAATTTAAAAAATAAGGACTAAATATTTAAGTTTGGCATCTTAATTATCAGCTTAAATTTTGCTTAAATTTTTGGATGAATCCCTGGATAATTGGATGAATCTGAAATAAATAAATAATATATGTTTGGTTTTCTCTTTGGTTTGTTTATATATATATATATATATATATATTTTAAGTTCCAATATTTTTTATTGAATGAATTTTTTTAATATTAAAAAAATTATTTTATTGTTTCGTTTTTTTATCTAAACCAAGAGAGTACAAGTGATCATACATTTTCTAGCACACTTGAATGCAGACACACAATTTCAGTAAAATAATTAATTAGGTTTTAATAGCATACCATTGGCAATACTGCAGGAACTGCTGCATCCTTGTTCCTCATCACCAATCCCTCCAACAACTCTGCTCTCTCCTTCCTATTTCCAAACATAATCTGAAAAGGAAATAATAATCATAGCAAATTATATTACTATATATATATATATATATGAATGTATAATTTTTATTAGGAGTGGTAATAGGACGGAGACGGGAAGTGGCCTCTCCATCTCTGAACCCACACACGGGTAAAAACATTCTCTCATCTATGTCCCCGTGGACAAACGATCCCCTCGGGATCCCCCATGCTAATATACCTATGTATTTTAATTTTTTTTAAAATTATTTAATACCAAACACAAAAAGAAAAACAAAAAAAAATATTCAATATAAAACTTCACAAAATAATATATTAAAAATTTTAAAAAAAATAATCTTCAAATATTTATCAATATAGAGCAAACTGTAAATAAAAATAAATTAATCAAGGACGCCCAGTCCCCCATTTTTTTAAATGGAAATAGGTTGCTTCTCACTCTCACGAAAGGTAAAATAATCAAGAAATCTCCAATCTTCATCTTGGTTTGGTGACAGCAGGGATCCCATCACCACCCTTAATTTTTATCATATATAATATTTATTAATTAATATACCTGAAGATAATGACGATAAAGACAGCGAGGAAGCCAAAGCTTTTTATAAGTAGCAACAGTGAAAAGATCTTTAACCCCTTCAACGGACTCAGGCAACAAGAACTCAGCCAACGAAGCGAAGCCAAGCCGTCCGAGCATGGCTTCATTAATTGAATCAGTGAAGGCAATTGTTGCCCCAGACACAACAAGATGGCTAACCAGCTCCGGCCACATCTCAGCCAACTTAAACGCCACCATCCCACCATAACTGAACCCAACTACGGCGCAGCCCGCCACGCCGAGCCGAGCCAGAGCCGAAGCCAAACACCGAGCCTGGAATTCCGGCGACCACTCACTGCTGGAGCTTTTGGAGCCGCGGAAGTACAACAAGTCCGGCACGAAAATGTCGTACTTTTTCGTCAGTGCTGCGACTTGGAATTGCCACGTAACTATTGTTGTAAAATGTAGGGATCGAATGAAAGCGATCTGACAATGAAAAATAAATAAAAGGAATCTTTGAAAAAAATAAAAACACAAAGATGTTACGTGAAAACCCCTTAACAATTAGGGGTAAAAACCACTGGGCGAAAGATAGAAGAATTTACTTATGTGGGAAAAATTGTAGGAGTTATAAACTCTACTAATAACGTGGAAAAAGCCGTAACTCTCTTATACTTGGGAGATTGGACTAACTCTCAAAAATATTTTTTTCCACACTTTTCTTCTCTCTAATTTTTTTCTCACTCTCACTTCTTCACTTGATTCTTCACTCGAGGTTGTTTCTAAGAATGAGAATAGGCTCACATATATATAGGCCAACTAAAACCACCATTTTCCTTAAACACATGGGCACTAATCCATGGATTAAATTCATGGTTTAGGTTAATGGTTTAAGCCAGCCATTGTTTGGGTGATCCATGGATTAAGAGGAGTTGGATTTGGGCTAATGGATTATAATCCATTGGTTTGTTCCATTGGTTTTGGGCCAATGGGTTTATGCCAACAACTATTCCATCGGCTGCGAAGCCATGCACGAGAACAACTGCAGGCTTATTTTTCTTCTTCTTTTTGTTCTTGGTTTTCTTGTTGTTGTTGACGTTTTGATAAGCTTTGGGTGCCCAAATGCTCATAATGGTGCGGTGGTCGGCGTCTATTTCGATGGTGGTTCGCCGGAGTTCGGCAAGTTTTACTAAGCCTTGGACTATTGATTTCTCAGCTTCAACCAAGTTCACCATTTTGTTGTTTGGAATGATGAGAAGGAGGAGAGGCTAGGTGTGCTCAAACTCAGCGGCAATGCCTTTTAAAGCCATTTCTATTTATTTATTTATTTATAATAATAATAATTAGTGGAAATTGCTAAAAACACTCCCAAAGTTTGCAATATGCACATATTCTCCCTCTAAATTTGAATATTCATAAAAACCCATTTCTTTTAAATACAATGATTTTTTAAACCCCCAAGCATCTAACAGTGATTGATAGAGTTAATTTTTGATTTTTTTGACTGAAATTGTCCCTTGCAGTAGGGAAGTTGTGGCAAGTGTGATGAGGGTTTTGACTATAATGCCCTTTGGAGTGCAATGAGTTTCTATTTAAAAACATGAGAGCTACTGTTTAAAATATGAGGTTTCTATTTAAAATATGAGGTTCCGTTTAAAAAATAAGTTTTCTGTTTAAAAAATGAGTACATGCATTACTCTTCATGCTAACCTAAATTCTTTTGTTTGTAGTTATAATGTAATCATGCTAACCTAAATTTTTTTCCCACAAACTTATTAAATTTTTAATGTAAATATCGTTATCTCCATATAATAAAGAACGGCCATCTTTATGCTTGTTTGTTTTTGTTTAACTATCGATGTTTCTATTTAATATATTGCGTTTATGTTTAAAAAAGTGCTTAAATATCGTTGTTTCTATTTAAATATGTACGAGTGACCAAGATTAATTGGTTTTTATACCCAGGATTAATTTGTCACGTAAATATTGGTTTTTCTGTTTAAATATCAATGTTTCTGTTTAAAAAATGAGTTTGTTGTTTAAAAAAAAAAATGAGGTTTCTGTTAAAGAAATGAGTTTTCTGTTTAAGAAATGAAGTTTCTGTTTAAAGAAATGAACTCTATTTAAAAAATGAGTTCTTTGTTTAAGAAATGAGTACATGCATTACTCTTCATGCTAACCTAAATTCTTTTGTTTGCAGTTATAATGTAATCATGCTAACCTAATTTTTCCCCTCAAACTTATTAAATTTTTAATGTAAATATCGTTATCTCCATATAATAAAGAACGGTCATCTTTATGCTTGTTTGTCTTTGTTTAACTATCGATATTTCTGTTTAATATATTGCGTTTACGTTTAAAAAAGTGCTTAAATATTGTTGTTTCTATTTAAATATATACGAGTGACCAAGATTAATTAGTTTTTATACCCAGGATTAATTTTTCATGTAA
The DNA here is from genome assembly GCF_009730915.1 of Dioscorea cayenensis subsp. rotundata. Taxonomy (NCBI): domain Eukaryota; kingdom Viridiplantae; phylum Streptophyta; class Magnoliopsida; order Dioscoreales; family Dioscoreaceae; genus Dioscorea; species Dioscorea cayenensis. The sequence continues at coordinate 28,562,705 of NC_052490.1, read as the reverse complement.
ATATTAGTTTTTCTGTTTAAATATCAATGTTTCCGTTTAAAAAAATGAGTTTTCTGTTTAAAAAAAATGAGGTTTCTGTTTAATAAATGAGATTTCTGTTAGGTTTCTGTTTAAAAAATGAGTTTTCTGTTTAAGAAATGAGGTTTCTATTTAAAAAATGAGCTCTCTGTTTAAAAAATGAACTCTCTGTTTAAGAAATGAGTTCTCTGTTTAAGAAATGAATAAATGTATTACTCTTCATGCTAACCTAAATTCTTTTGTTTGTAGTTATAATGTAATCATGCTAACCTAAATCTTTTCCACAAACTTATTAATTTTTTAATGTAAATATCGTTATCTTCGTATAATAAAGAACGACCGTCTTTATGCTAAGTTGTCTTTGTTTAACTATTGATGTTTCTGTTTAATATATTGCGTTTACGTTTAAAAAAGTGCTTAAATATCGTTGTTTCTATTTAAATTTGTACGAGTGACCAAGATTAATTGGTTTTTATATCCAGGATTAATTTGTCACGTAAATATTGGTTTTTTAGTTTAAATAACAATGTTTCAGTTTAAAAAATGAGTTTTCTGTTTAACAAAATGAGGTTTCTGTTTAAGAAATGAGGTTTCTGTTTAAAAAAATGAGCTCTCTGTTTAAGAAATGAACTCTCTGTTTAAGAAATGAGTACATGCAAAAAGACATGCAAAAAGAATGAAAAAATGTATACAAAAAGGTTTAAGGGTAATGATGGAATTTCATAATGCAGGGGCAAAAAAGAAGTGAAACAATAAAGGAAGGACTGTCTGATGTATTCACAACTCACAGGGGCTGTTGGGGAAGTTTTGAAATTCTTAAAGGGTAAACAGTAATTTTCCCTATCTAATAATAATAATAATAATAATAATTATAATTATAATTATTATTATTCTTATAAATGTAGACAAACACAATCCTTAAACATTGATGTGAGAGAATTGAATCCTTAGCCTCCTTTGTATCACTCTTGTTAAAACTTATCAATTATGAAAATTACATCATTGAATTTAAAATTTTAAAACTTTTAATAATAATTTTAAAGTCTTAAAATTTTGAAAAGTCTTCCAATAACAGTAAAATAAATTAATATTTTATTTTTTTTTAATTTAATATGTAGTTAATTTTTTATAATTCAACTAACTTTTGATTTGTTCACATTTAAAAAGATAATAATTTAATGATTAATAAATTATTATATCTCCCAACCAACTTATTAAAATACTTTGTTTTATCCTTCTATCATTTTCAATAGTCCATTTTTCCCAAGACTGATCTGAAGTTGATTTTTTTTTTGTTTTTTAATTTTTTAATTTAGCTATATCATTCTTTTTTTTTTTTTCGTTGTTGGCTTTTTGCTTGTAAATTTAAAACATATGTATTTATTATAAATGATGACTGAATCTTAATAGTCTTTAAAAGAGTAACAAACATCTTTAATAATTTTTTTATTAAATAAATTAAAATTAATTTTTATAAAATAAACTGGAGGCTTAATTTTAAAATTTAACTTTATCCTTTTTAGTTACCTTTGAGCCACGCCTAAACGACACAGAATTGAATATGAGCATGGTGGAGGGCAACGGTGGGTGTCCAACATATTAAAAGAATTTATTTTTATGATTAATAGATTCAATATATCTCTTAACCAACTTATTAAAACCGTTCTTTTCTTCTCTCTCTATTTCCAATAGTTTATATTAATGTTTGGATATACAACGGTGAGAATGGGAATGAAATGTGTAAAGAATGAATAATAGTACTGTAGCCCCACTTCTATTTAATCCTAGCCGTTGATCAAAGATTTAAAAATCGGACCGAATCGGCCAGTTCAACCAGGAACTGGTCATCAGTCCGGTTCAGCCATATAAATTGAACCGGCTCTTGATCGAACCGGTTATGAACCGGATTTAGACTGGGAACTGACGAACCGGTTCGACCGGACCGGGTTTAAAAAAATTAAAAATTTCAATGTGGCACAAACTATCTCTCACGGACCTCGATCTCAAGGTTCTCACTTCTGACTTCTCATCCCCTTTTTCAGTTTTGACCATTTCTAACTTTCTTGGTGGAGAATATAGTAGCTTGAGGGCCTCAAAACAGAGAAGAAGAAGAAGAATGACGGTGAGAACGGAGAATCCACGGGCTCTACAATATCTCTCTTTCCCTTTATGTTTTCTGGTCTTGATGTTTGTTTTTTGTTATTTTATTTTCGGGTGAATTTTAATTTAGATTTCTGACTTGAGATCCATGATTTATTTGGTTCTCAGGATGAAAGTTGCTATCTTTTTTCTTCAAAGTATATGATCTAATATATGCTTGGAGGTAATCAAGTTTTTGTCTTTATGGATCTGATTGTTGTTGATTTGATCTATTAACGCCAAAGCTTGTAAATTGTTTTGATGTTCTTGTTTCAACTCAAAAGCAAGTTGTTGTCCATGTTGTTCTGTTTTGAGATCATGATGATGATGTTCTGCTTTGATTTTTTTTATAGTTATATTTATTAAATTTCTATTTTCCCCCATTTTTTGATTTTTCTAGATTTTTTTTTATAAATTTATGATTTTTTTTTAAATTTATATATTTAAAAAAATTTAAAAAGTAGAAAACTGTTGAATCGGTTGGACCGGTTGAACGTGAACCGGTTGGCCAACCGGTTTGCCGACAGGTCCAGTTTTTAAATCCTTGCCGTTGATGTTATTTAATCTTAGCCATTGATTTTTATGTTTTAAGTTTTTTGAAACCTGCCTACTTCTGATTTAGTCTGGCCGTTTAAGAAAAATTGAGATCTACTCTCTGTCACAACATGGTTCCGGCAACAGAAATGAGGAACTCACCTCTATGGGTGCTGATTTGAGTGTTTGAGGTAAGATCTGGATTTATTTTTGTTTCTTCTCTTTCTTATGCTTGTTGGGTTTGGTGAGAATGTTGAATTGTTTTCTTTGAGGATAAGATTCAGAAATTTCATATTAGCATAGTAGAGATCCCTCTTTAATTTTGGGAGACCTAGAATCAGAATTTGGAAAAGATCAAAATAGAAAAATTGTAGATTGAGGTCTTATTTAGCTTACTGACAAATTTTAGAATTTTTTCACAAGTATTTTATTAAATATAAGCTTTAAACACGGGTGATGCGGTCAAGATTTCTATAAAGCCTTGATTTGTTTTTGATTTATTTCATGATTGTAAGTTTTTATTTGAATTTAGATTTACATAAGAAAGTTGTAGAAGATGACTTTATCTTTGTTTCTGCCAAATTTCAGAATTTTTAACCCTGTAATTTGTGAGATATGATCAGATTTATGTAAATGCGCTCAATGGCATTTCTAAAGGAAGCATGAAGTTTGATCAGAGAATTTGAGAATCTTATAAGAGACCTGAAAATTTTCAGATTTTATACTCCTGTAGTTTATGAGATATGATTTTATTAGTAAATTATCTTGGATGGGATGCCTGTGCAGAACATCAAGATTGATGAGTATTTTTTACAATCATAAGATTGAATTGGATAAGGTGAAAAATAGAAAAGTTATTTATTAGTAAGTTATCTGATTTTCAGTAAAATATCTCTAATTTTGGAGTTATAGATTGAGATATATGCCTTGCTTGGGGGACATATATGCTTGGTTTTTGACATCTGTGTTTATTTGAAATAAATTTGATTTTTGATTTTTGATTTTGATAAATTATGATTATCACTATATTTTTAGTCAAGTTCATAAATGTTGTTGATATCTCTTTTCAGATTAGGAGTAGAGTTGAATGGTGAATTGCTTAGCGAGGATCGTTGGGCAATCGCCAATTAATTAGCTTGTAATAGGTCTCGTTTATCGTGGGCATTTGAATAAATTTGTATTGTTTTTGCAAACCACTTAGCCTGTTTCTTTGTTCTGTTTTGGATCAGGTTTTGAGGCCTTGTATGTCTACTTGGTTTCGGCTTTGTAGGTGTACGGCCGTTTGTCGGCGTCCCGAGTCCATTTAGTCGGGTTCGGGGTGTGATAGGAGGAATAAATAGTATTACCATTGAAATGCCACTTTTACCTCATTGAATATTTAATGAAATAAAATTTATAATACTTAATAATTAAAATAAAAATTATTTTATATATAATTGTAATAATACAAGTAAAAAGGACATTTTTGCCCCTAAAATAGATTTAATTAAATTAAAATTATTAAAATTACACTTTTGAGTCTATGCATATTTAGGTAAATAAAAATATTGATTAAAATTATTAATTATAATAATTAAAGTGTGGTAACACTTTCTCTTGTTGAGATTTACTTATATAAAAATCAATTATTTAAATAAATAATTAAAATAATTAAATCTAATAATAATTAAAATGAGATATTTAATTTTAATATTTAATTATAATTATTATTTTAATAATAATATTCAAAATATTTTTTAAATAAAAAGTTATTTATTATAAATTATATGTAATTGGATTTATACGTATCAAAGGTATAAAAGTAATTTTGTTACGCTCCTCTCTTATTTTGTTTTTAATTCTCAATGAAATATTCTTCCAATCAAATACAATTTTTATTTCCATTTCTATCCCAACAGTCACATTCCCATTCCCTATTCTATTCCCATTCCGTGAACCAAACGCCTAACACTAATTTGATGTTCGTTTTTTAAGTATAAATAAAGTGTTTTTAATTTATTTATATTATTATTTTAAAATACATCTATTTATTATAAATGACGACTAGGTCTCAGTGGTCTTAGAAAAAATAACAAACATCTCTAAGAAACATCTATTAAAATTGATTTAAATTAAAACTAATTTTTATTAAAAAAATGTTATGGAACTTTCAATCAATATAAGAAAAATCAAGATCCAAAGACTCCTCAAACTCAGATCTAGATGAGAATTTCATAAAATGCAACAGAATTAAGAAAGAAAGAGTTCATCTCAACAAGATCATTAAACCACCAGATCCATCCTCTAGACTCTTACAAGCCAAATCAAGCAACAAATTCAATTAGAGTTCACACCAATGTACTAAGAAAACATAGAAAGATAACTAAGAAGTTAACTTCCCTCCCGATCTTATTGCCGGTGACTACTCATTAGAGTTCTGCCTTAGCTCACCACTATTCAGAAGGCCACTTCTTTTTAGAATTTCGCAACCCCTTCTTTCGTTTCTCCCCTCTTTATATGCCTTTACACATAGGCATAACTAACCTACTCTCAACTTGTGACTCCTTCCCCCCATTGGTCCATGTTGTCATCTGTAACTAACCCCTCAAGATGAGATCTCCTCCATTTAATTCTCTTGCTTCTATAAACAATTGATGCCTCTCCAACCACGTCACACGCTTCATTTGCATTATAACACTCAGCTGATGTGGACAACATCCTCCCGCTCACGTGTTGCTCCTTTGAATCTTTAATGCTTGGTGCCATCTTGCAACCAGCCATAACATCACCCCTTCCATTAAACACGACCTTATCCCCAAGGCCCAAGGAAATTGAGATCTAATAAGTTCCAGGTCCTCCCAAGAATTGTCTTTTGTCCGTGTATTTTCCCATTGAACCAATGCCTATGAAACTATCTTCCCATTATGAATAATTTGTCTAAATTGAAGCACTACAACAGGTTGTAGAGGTGGATCCTGCTCTGTTGATACTGATGGAAGTGGTAAGGTGCTCCCATGTGATAGAGGATCTTCTTCATATTTCTTTAATAAGGATACATGGAATACTGAGTGAATGCAAGTCTCCTCAGCTAGTTGTAATTAGTAAGCAACATTCCCAATTCTCTGTATAACTTGAAAAGGCCCAAAAAAACACATACTCAACTTTTGATTCTTGCCCAATGCAAAGGAGTGTTGTCGATAAGGTTGCAGCTTTAACAAATTCCCAACCACCCTCAGTAAATGAAATCTTTGAACGCTATTTATCAGCAAGATTCTTCATATGCGCATGTCCTTTGGTGGGTACTATTGGTGCTCTTTAGTTCATCTTACCTCTTTATCCCAGGTAGATCAGCTCTTTTCCATATTAAAGACCAGTTTAAGTTTTTTTTAAGACTATGGATCAAGGAAAGTCATATAATCAAGCTAAAACTTATCGTCTAAATGTTGGGGGCCTTGTTAAGGGTTTACCCCTGAATGATGATGATTACTTTGTTTTTGAGGATTGAACTCTAGCTCTGATACCACTATGGGGTTGTTGTGCCTTTGAACTTATTTCGAACTTCGGATGAGAGATTTACAATCTAGAGAACAAAGTGAAGTAAAGGTTAGGGTTGGAACGGTGTGGATGAAAGAGTTATAAAACTGGGTGATTTATTAATGGTAAAGGTATGGATCTCACTTGGTATTCGTGAGTCCTTACAAACACACTAATGCCTCTTATATAGATAAGGAGGGGGCCTGGATAACTTTGAAGGTTGCTTCAAAGAAGCAATAAAGTGGCTGACACGGACTTGATTGACACGATAGGGAGAACATGTAATCTCCACTATCTACAATACTGCTACATTGGGAAAAGAGATTTACAATCTAGAGAACAAAATGAAGTAAAGGTTAGGGCTGGAAGCATATAGACGGAAGAGTTATAAAACTAGATGATTTATTAATGGAAAAAATTTGGATCTTCCTTGGTATTCGTGAGTCCTTACAAACACACAAAGGCCCCTTATATAAACAAAGAGGGGGCCTGGATAAGGCTTAAGGTTGCTCCGGGAAGAAGCAACTAAGTGGCCGACACGAACTTGATTGACGTGATAGAGAGGACATATATTCTCCACTATCTTGCAGTATCCATAAGGGGACTCACATGTTTACAAGCCTATTTTACATATTCTTTTAAAGTTTTTTAATGTCTTGTTAGGGTCTTGTCAGAGCCCTATAGACCCTTGGTTTTAGGGAAAACCATGGATAGGTTTGTACTGTAGTAAAATCATGGGAATGAAACCATTGTTTAGGGTTTGTAAAACCTTGGGCTTGAGTGGTTTAGAGGCCATGGTTTTGTATCTCTAGAAGTCTATATAAGGCTCTTTTGTGTTTATATTCCAGTAACGATTGAGAGGTTTGATCGGCTGATCACTAGCAATGGTTAGCTTATAAATAAAGATTTAGATTTTGTATCTTTATTCTTTATGTTGTGTGCTTCTTCCTCTGTCCCACCTCCTTTTAACACTCTTCACCGATGGTGATTAATACATCTTTTCTCTCAACACTCCCATTCTCCTGCTCTTCCGCCTTCCTTCACTTAAGACTATTCACCGATGGTGATTAGCGCATCTTTTCTCTTAATACTCCCTCCTTCGGATGTTGAGTTCAGTGTCTTGTCAGGATCTTGTGATAGCTTGGTAGACCCTTGATTTTGTGGAAAACCATGGGTTGGTTTGTATTGTTGTAAAACCAAGGGAATGAAACCATGGTTTAGGGGTTTGCAAAACCTTAGGCTTGAGTGGTTTTGAGCCCATGATTTTGTATCTCTTGGAGTATATATAAGGTTCCTTAGTGTTTGTATTTCGGTATCGGTTGAGAGGTTCGATTGGTTGGTCATTGGCACTGGTTAGCTTATAAATAAAGATTTATATTTTGTATCTTTCTTCTTTATGTTTCTTTCTCTCTCTTCCATCTTCCTTTACTTAACACTCTTCACCGATGGTAATTAGTGCATCTTTTCTCTTAACATTCCCATCTCTGGGGATTGAAAGCATGTAGACGGAAGAGTTATAAAACTAGATGATGCATTAATGGCAAAGTTTTGGATTTCACTTGGTATTTGTGAGTCCTTACAAACACACTAAGGCCTCTTATATGGACAAGGAGGGGGCCTGGATAAGGCTTAAGGTTGCTTCGGTAAGAAGCAACCAAGTGGTTGATACGGACTTGATTAACATGATAGGGAGGGCATATATTCTCCTTTATCTACAGTACTGCTACAATGGTCTATAGGGGGACTCACATGTTTACAAGACTATTTTACACATAAAAAAACAAACATAGCTTCTTTACATACTAAAAAAAGATCTCTTTAGTCTTTTAGGAGATTAGCAATGTTTAATTTTTCAGACTGAGTGAACGGTGAGTGCTCTGAGTCATAAGAATAGCGCTACTATAATAATGAGCTACTCCTAATCCTTCCATCGTATTGTCTAGATTTTGTTTGGCAACATCTAAACCTTCTAGAGATCCTTCCGGGCTTAGTAGCAGTAATTCCTCAGAGGGTATGCTTACCCTAAATAGTATTCAAATCTGTATTCTCTTATCCATGCATAGATCCTCTTCATGTGATATTTAGTAGCTGACATTTATGAAATTAAGTTTGGAAATGGACAATTCATGGGGAACATATACTTTTCTATGTATACCTTCATTACTTTTGTTTCTAGCACCATTTGCCATCGCTGATTATCAACAATATTAGGACCTAACCTTTTCCAATCAGTAGAGATTGTACATGCTCTCCATAGTTTCATCTGTTGTTTGACATCTCCTAGGATAATCACATCTTTTAATCTAATATGATTATCTTTTCTTGGTCAGGCTTATGATGGTGAAGAAGAGTTATTTTGATATAATGTCCTGCTTCATCAGGATTTCATCGTAACAGGAAGGAATAGAATTTAATTCTAAATTAACATTCCCATCCAAATGTGGCCCAAGAGCTTTAAAGAATTTGTGGAGAAGATGGATTAATTGCCAATAATCATTTAAAAAATTTACTTGTTCAGGACTGGTTAAAATAATTCTGGCCATATATCCATGTCTAATAAGAAGATTTATAGCTTTCATCTGGACACCTTTGATTTCTTGATATCTCCATTGAGACATGTCTAATGAGCATTTTAACTCTGTGAATCCTTTTTCACAATGGCACTCTGCATCTTTATGTGATAGTTCTCTGTATACATGTCCTACTATTGCAAATCCTATAGGAAATGTTTCTTCTATTACAAATTGTCGCAGTATATCTTGTTCAGAGATGAATTGCTGGCATTGGGATGACATCACTTTTTTGTATATAATTTGTTTGACTTCTACAATAGGTTTTGGAAATAATTTCAATTTTTTTTTATCTTTTGTCTCCTTTCTTTTATAAATACTTGCTTCATTTCTTCTGCTTCTTCAGTAATTTCTTTAAGCTGAGCTTTTATCTTCATTACTTCTTCCATTTTTAGAGCAATTTTAGTTTCCAGGGTTTTGATTCTTTTTTCTTGATCAACCATGTAGTCTAGGGTTTGGGATTTTAAGGAAAAGTTAATACTGGGTTTTTCCAACAATGGTAGAAGTGGGGAATGCTAGAATTTTCCATTGGTCTGGTGGAATAATTTAGCTAAAGTGTGTAGTAAAGGGATGAGATTTTTTAGTTCATGTCGATTAGCCCAAAGGTTGTCTATTATGACATGTAATTGTAGATTTAAATTTGCTTGGGTTCTAAATCTTATGGTTGAGTTTAGTAGAAATATGGGGAGATTTAGTTGTGGCTTAAAAGGATGTTGGTTGTTGTAAAAATTTTTCTAGGCATTTCTACATAAGAGAATAAATTTTTAGTTATAATTATGAAATCATCTAGTTTGCATACTTTTGGTTATAGAGATAGCCAGGTTTTCACTAGGGATGGCAACGGGTCAGGTCGGGTACGGGTTTTGCCATACCCGCACCTGCACCTGCTACCCCACCCCCATATTCGAACTAGAACCCAAACCCGACGGGTTTTCAAAACCCCAACCCACACTCGCACCCGACTGGTAATCGGGTACCCGTGAGGACACCCGCCCTGCTGTGACCCTATTTAAAAATATTTAAAATAAAATTAAAATACCAAGTAAAAATTAAAAATGTCAATCCAAAATCATAATTTTTTTTATTGAATTGACACCATAGAGTAGAAATTGAAAATAGACAAATTCAACACCATAGAGTAGGAATTTAAAAACCCCTAACAAAAAAATTGAATATATATAATTGGGTATATTTGTTAATTGAACTTCTGGTCGGGTTTAGGTCAAGTATCAAGATTCCTATACCCTCACCCGCACTTGCACCCGCTTTACATTAGTCGAGTTTTACCCAAATCCGACCCGAAACCCAATCAAACTGGGTTTTCCATGTCAAACTTGGGTCGGGTCGGGTCGGGTTGGGTTTGGGGATTATTGCCATCCCTAGTTTTCATCATAACAAGAGACACATATGGTCATACTAGTTTTGTAGCCACAACTCTTATTATTTGGATGAACAAACCTTTATCTTTTATTACTACTAGAGATTTGTTTACATAGTTTTCACAATTAAAGAAAATGCAAATGAACATGCTAGTTTTGCAGTCACAGTTTTCTATAATGCATATGGACAAACTATGGGGTAAGGTTCATGTTACATGACTCACAGAGTGATAAGAATACTGAAGATTCTGCTAGCTGTGTAATTTCCACTCTTATCATCGCAGATGGACAAGTCATGGGTTCTTGTTGCTTTAAATAAATATCTACTTCTAATTGTCTCAAAGTGGCTTGTATTTGTTCTATATCATTTTCTATTTTCGTTATTTTTTGGGAAATTGTTAATTTCTTTTCCTTATTTTCACTAGCTTCTCCATTCATCTTTGTTTTTTCTTTTTGTAATAAGATCTATTGTTCTTTGTATGGAATCAACTATTCTATTTGTAGAATATGAGAGAGAATATTTTAATATTATGTTATCTTTGAATTCTTTTAAATCTTTAATCATTTTTCCTAATTCTACTGGATTTTCTTCATCTGTTTCTCTTTTTCTTTTTCTAGTAATTGGGAATGTTGGTATTTATCTAAAAATATTAGTTCTTTTTGCATGTGGACTGGATCTAAATTTTAATACTACATCCCCATCCTTCTATTTTATCATCTAGTATATTTCTGGGGATGGTAATTTAAGGAATTTTATTCTTCTTCCTGTATCCTTAAAGTCTTACCTTTATCTCTTATATCTTTTACATAGTTTAGTTCTTCATGTAGCTTATTAACTTCATCTTCTAAAGTTTTTATTCTTTTTAATAGTTGTTCTATTATTTCTTTATCTTTATTTGGTATGCTATTTGGTCTTTCTATCTTTTCTTCTTCAAAATAAAAATTATAAAGATCTAAAATACATTTCCTACATAAAGATAATTCATTATTCTTACAAGTTACTCTATGCCGTGTTATATGAAATCTGTAATGTTTATCACATTTTGATTTAAAATTTATTTTAAAGGGTTCAAACTCATGTGTACATTTTTCAAAATCTTCTACTTGATGATACTGTTCGAATAAATATTTAGGATTTATGTCTAGATTATATGTTTGCTTGGTCATCTTATATCATTAAAGTCTATTAAGTCGTTAGAGAAAAAGTTTGGTTCTTCATTACAATCAAATATGCTACACACATCACTATCATTACTATCAAGGCTTACAATATCTATTTTATCATTAATTTCTAGATTTTGGTACATATTTAATCTTTATTTTTTAACTTGTAGATTCTTACATTCTCTAGCATAGTATTATTCAACACCACATAAATAACATTTGCATTTTCTTGGGGGTTTATGTGTTTTAAATTTTTTTTTAACATGGTTTGGTTCAGGTCTTTCTTTTTAAAAATACTAACTTCTTTTAAGTTCTTCATGTTTTTGTGTTCTTTACTAAGAGCAGGTACATAGATTTTATTGCAATGACTATAATTTGATATTTGCCTATTAGCTTCAGCTTCTAAACATTTATCTTTTAAATAATCAAAAGTGAACATTATTGCTTGCCTATTCCAGTTAAATTTTCATGTCCTTTATCTATCCAATGTTTAAAAATAATATCTCCTAATGGTTTAGGATGTTTATTAAACCATCTCTTAGTTAATTAATTATTAGTAAATGCCCTATCTGTTTTGGCTGTTAAGGTGATATAAGCTTGACTAAATTGTACTATTTCACCAAAATCATTTATTTGGAATCTTTCTAAATCTCTATCCGCCATATTTTGTAATAACATATCTCCTCAAGATGGATTAATTCCTAATATAATTTGTCAAATTTGTCCTGTTACATTATAAGGATTATTAGCCATTTGTACAATGTACTGATATTCTTCAACATAATTAATATTCCAGCTATTTAATAAATCTCTAGAAGTGGTTCCTAAAAGGTTTTCTATAAAATTTGTTGTTCGTATTGAGTTTAATGTGTGAGATATTCTTTCTAATGCATTTATAGTATCTGATTCCCATCTATCTATTAATTTAGGCCATTTCTGTGGTTGAACTGTAGTTAATATTAACATCCTTCCCTCACTGTTTTGTTTTGACATTGTTTTAATGACTTCTAAAGGGTCTGATTTTCCTTTAGGGGTTCTATAATTTTGTTCATAATAGCTGTTAAAAGTAAAGCTATGTTGGCATGGAAATTGTAAAGGCTGTGTCATTCTATTGGTTCTTTCAATAGTTGTAGGTGTCACTACTGTTCTGGTATTAAAACTTTCTACTCTTTGATTATCTTGATTATTATTACTACCTCTTGATTCTACATTCATCATTATTGTTTCTAAATCAATTTCTTCTAATTTTTTAATAATTTTTTTGATATTCTTTATCTTCTACATTATTGATTTCTTCCATTATATATGTTTCTTCAAACAATTTTGTGGGATAATTGTTATGACCATACCTACATTCTATTAAGAAATTTGCATTATCTATATCTTCAGATAATTCTTCAAAATTTGTTTTCCAGTTATACCCTAGATATTTTTTTTTCTATTATTTCTTCTATTTTAGCCATGACAACTTTCTAGTGAATTATATTCATTTTCAAGACGCATTTTATATTCCCATAACCTTCTTTGATTTTTCAGATACTCATCTTGATGAAAATCCTTATTTTGATTTGTGTTAGTTTCCAAATAGATTTACCCTCTTCATCTTTTTCTTTAGTTTTAGTGCTAACTTCTTTGATTAATTTTGCTTGATAATGAATTTGATCTCTTAGTATTATACATCTTTTGGGTGCTCTTAAACATTTACAAACATAATTTTTATTATCCTTATGTTTGTAAATGTTTTTGTTATTAAAAGATTTGCTACATTTGGAATTATATTATATCCTTTAGCTAGAATTTATTACTAGCTTTATGTATCTATAAAATGTTTCTAATGATACTAAGAAATTTGGTGTCATATAAATAATTTTTTGATGATTATAATTCATATCAACTTCTAGGTATTCAATTGTGGCTTTAGTCATATTTTCTATTCGTCTTATATCTAGTAAGCTTATTGACACACACCTTGTGTGTGTGTACCGCAAGTGCATGGGTTATCGAAGTAATAAAGTACCCTGGTGAGTTGGTAGTTGTATCCACAAGGAATAGTGCTCGGAAACACAAGTATTGCTATTTAACTTTTGTGAAAACGATTGATGAGTGGTGTGAACAATATCAATGCAATTAAAAAATAAAGAAAAGAAAGGAGAGCACAATAGGAATAAGGAGAGGTAATCGATAGAAAGATGGGGCACCCGGACATTGCTCACCCTAGGACTATTGTTTCAAGTGAAAGACTAATCATTATGCCTCCTAATTGATGTTTAATGAGTCCTGGAAATCCAAAGATATACGGTCCCAAACCTAAGGTCAACAATGACTAACCCTATACTATGCCCAGCGGAAAGGGATACTCTCGACGTCTCACACTGTGTGGGGTTGCATGAAGCTCTAGGGACTCCAAGTGGTAAACCCTATTCCCTAATATAGATCTAACCCTTTGGTCTAGGCGAAAGATCTCTAGTCACGTTTAAGCCCCATCACTAAGGATTACTTCAACACTTCACTTTGTTGCTCCACATCTAAGCCCCAGTGGAGTTTGTCTCTTAACACTTCACTCTATCATGACTGCAAAGAACTCTTAAAACGTGGAGGTAGGATAAACCACATCGGAAGGGAAAGGGGACATTCCGCTACCTCTCGACTCACCCTCTCGACCCTCTCCAAACTTGCTTTGTCTAATCCTAATGGAGTGTCACTCATCCACAAGGATCACCAAGATGGATTCTCAACCCTAGTGTTACTCTAAGGGAAAATCAATACTACAAGCATTCAATGATGGAACCCAATTAAAACATCAATTAAAGAAGCATAATAAAGGTCAATAAAATAAAATCATCCTAGGTTTTACAAGTCCAAGCACCCACTAGGGGTTTAGCTCTTCATGGAGCAATACACAATCAACAATGAAATCAATAGTGAAAATATACAATCCATAGATGATAAAACCCCCTTGTAGTCCATATCGATGGTCTTGCGGAGCCGCCTCATCTTCTCCAAGGGTTCCCTTGTTATGCCTAGGGCACACCTCGTCGAATCGATGCCCATGAAAGCTCCCCCAATAACTATCTTCCAAAGGAACACGATGTCAAAAGCCGTAGAAACTCTCCAAAGACCTAACTAAAGCCTCTCCAAACCCTAGCCGCGAGCACCTTCAAAGGTGGGTAAAAGATGGGGAAAAGATCTTTCAAAACGTCTCAAATCACGGTATTTATAGGGGCTAGAATCACACATCCATACAGGCGTGTGGAATTTCCACACGGCCGTGTGGATTTCCATAATTCGATTTCCTGCGAGCTATGAACAGTAACTGCTACATAGATTTTCTACAGTAAACTGCTACAGTACTTCGCCAAAAAAATGCTCATGAATCCACTCTTTTAATCGAGGTCACATGGATGGGCACACATCCATATGGTAGACCGCATCGCACCTTCAAAAAAATCACATTGATGAAGATCTTGCTAATATTGCACGAGTCGGAACAAGTTAGTGTGACTGCCTTTGTGCCCTTCCAATTTGTATATTATCTTGGGCACAATGGAGGTTGGCACACACCCACATGTCTTTGAGCATAACTTGCGTCTTCACGTTTGTTCAATCCAAGAACTTCATCAAAAATTACATCCACTATCTACTTTTGCTTCCTTTCTTCCACAATTGTCTCCACAACCCTAAATGCACAAAAGAACACATATACACACGAACAAGCGATAATATCTGAGAAAAGTAATGCTCAATGTAAGAAAATAATGCTTTGTATTACTTATACGCAAGCACTTATCACCTACTAAAACTTTTGTTCCTAATTCTTTTCTATGCAATCATATTACTCCTATTATTAATAAACCTATGTGAGCTAATGTATAGTCAGAGGCTATCATTTTATGATAAGATTCTTCTGTAAATATCTAATACTATTTGTTTATCATCACTTGTACGTGCAAAATATTTCTATCTCATCATAATGTTCATAAAATTTTGTTTTTAATTCAAATATTTCATATTCATATAATTCTTCTATGGGAATTAATTTTACATTTATATTTCTAGCCTTATCTTGTTGTTCTTCAATTGTATATACTATTTCTTTTCTTTTATTATGCTTACTAAGTTGATTAATATATCTAATATGATTTTAAAAAGAAAATCTTCTAATATTATCTATCTTTTTTTCCTATAGTCTTAGGTTCAATATATTCTATATTTTCTCTAGACATATCAAGTCCATATTTTGTTGTCAAATTGTTGCAATAATTTTATTTTCCAATTTTCTAAAAGCTCTCTATCTTCTTTTGATCCATTTTCTATGGTTCTTATTTTTTCTGTTAAATATTCTTCTACTTCATTAAGCCATAAAAACTTATAATATTTTATCTTATCTTTTAAATTTTGTGGATTTAAATATCTTTCTATAGGGAAATATCTTATTCTTACCAATTCTATTTTATAATATTCAGTGGCTTCAAGTAAGTGCTTCATTTCTAGGAAACTTTAATTTATATTTTGGTGGTTTTGCTAATTCTTCTTTGGTCCATATTTTGAATGGAGTTACTGGTTTTCTAATTTTTTGACCATATCCTATTTGTATATCTTTTACTTTGGTACATAAATTATTATTATTATTATTATTTGAAAAGGTGGATGAACCACAATTCATTAAAAAAAACACAAGGAACAAGTACAGAAGGGAAAAACAACCCGAGCAGGGGCTCAACAAAATTACCACAAGAAGTTGAGGAAAGGGGCTAAAACATCATAAGCACAAAACAGGGGAGAAAAGATGATAAAACCCTAGAGGAAAGGACAATCCAATAGGGGTACATCAAAAAATAACAGACTAGATCTATAGAGCTCGCCAGGCGGGGAGGGGCGCTCCACAGGGGCATCTGGCTCCGGATCCCTGGATGAAAGAAACCCCAAACTTCGCTTGACCTTCGCCAAGAGTTCCTCAATTTTCACCCTCTTAGCATCTGGAGCTGTAGAAAACCACAAAAGAACCATACGCTCAATCTTTAAAATCAAAGCAGTAGTTGGAAGACAATTAGCATTGAAAATGCGAGCATTTCTTTCAAGCCAAATGTTCCAAGTGATAGCCCTCACAAGCAAATCCCAAAAGTAAAGCAAGGATTTTGGAAAAGACCAACGCTAATCACCCCATAGATAAATAAGAGACCTCGGTGTACGATGGGCCCCTAACAATTGACCAAAGAAGGTCCAAATATGGGTAGCCAAAGGGCAGTGCATCAGGAGATGCTCAGCAGTCTCGACATCCGTATGGCACATCACACAAGTAGACGTAGGTAATACATTACATCTACACAAGGCTAGGTTGTCTAAAGTCAAGATTTTGTTATCCCATGCTAGCTAGTTGAAGAGGTTGATCTTTTTTGGGCAATCGTCTTTAAGGATGGCATTGGTCTTAAGCCAACGGGTATCCCCATCGATCAAAAAGTTATAGAAGGTTTAACAGAGAACCTTCCATTTGGAGATATTTTCCAGCGCCTCTCATCAATCTGAGTAGAGGATTGAGAGTGAAATGAGTTTAGTAAGTTGCTCGCCGTAGGAAAATCATCAATTGTTTCTTCCTTGGACTAAGTTAAGAGGAAAAGATGGGGCCAAATGTCAGCAGGTGCACACCCCTCTACCCAGTTGTCTAACCAAAAAAGAGTGGAGGATCCGTTTTTGAAAATTGATAAAGAATTTTTTCTGAATGCTGGTAGTGAATGTAGGATACCATTCCAGAAGAAGGATCTATGTCTACATTGCTTGTGATGTAAATTCCATGTAGGGATCCTTTTGAAATAATTTTCCCGCATGATATTCTCCCCACACCAATGGCTCCCAGAGTTGATCTTCCACCACCATTTTCCCAGGAGAGCACTGTTAAAAGTTTGGAGGTTCAAAATTCCCCACCCACCTTGCTCAGAAGGTCTACTTAATCTTGCCCAATTGACTAGTCTAATTTTGCTATGTTGGAAATCCGGTCCAGACCATAAGAAATCTCTTCTAATTCTATCAATGTTCTTAATCACCCAAACAGAAAGTTTGAAGATTGATATCCAGTAGGTGGAGATAGCAGTTAGGACCGAATTGACTAAAATGAGTCGACCACCCAAGGACAGTAACCTGGATTTCCAAGAAGAAAAACGCGAATGGATCTTGCTTAAAAGCATGTCCCAATCTTGTTTGCGTGGTTGACCCCCTGAGATAGGTATCCCAAGATAAGTTATCAGAAGGGAACTCAATCTGCAATGAATCGTTCTAGCAAGTGAAATGTGGGGCTCCAGGTTTCTTTGGGCGGCAAATAGGCAAGTTTTTTCAGAGTTAACTTTAAGGCCCAAAAATCCTTCAAAAATATAGAGAATGAGTTTGATGATACGAAGGTTTCCTCCTCCACCAGTTGTAAGAATGACTAGGTCATCAGCATATTGTAAGTGACACATTTTAACTCCAGTATCTCTAAGTGGCACGCCATGCAGGATTCCAGAGTTAAGAGCATTGTTAAACATGGTGCTGAGTACATCTATAGCGAGGACAAATAGAAGTGGGGAAAGCGGGTCTCCTTGTCTAAGTTATCTGCGATATTGGACATAACCCCTTTGAACACCATTTATTAGAAATTTGGCCTTGGAGGTGGTAAAAATAAAGCTAATCCACACAACCCATTTATCACTGAAGCCTCTAGCTTTTAAGAGCTCAATCATGAAACTCCAGTCCGCAGTATCAAAGGCTTTGGCAAAGTCAACTTTAAGAATCAAACAAGGGAGGTGATTTTTTTGCATATAGTAGATGAGCTCTTGAGCTGAAACAATGTTATCAATGATACATTGATGTTTGATAAACGCTGATTGAGTAGAATCAATCAACGATTCAATTTTGAGTCTAAACCTGTTAGCTAAAAGCTTGGAGACAATCTTTAAAGATGAATTGATGAAACTAATCGGGCGATAATGCGAGGGATCTTCAAGGTCATGGCTCTTTGGAATAAGGGTAATGTTAGCCCAATTGATACGTTCAAGATTTGCTTTTCCTTAGTAAAATTCATCACAAAGCTTAAATATGTCAAATTTAACGATGTCCCAGTATTTTTGGAAAAAAAAGATGGGAATGCCATCAGGTCTAGGCACTTTTTCAGCTTTCATGTCAAAAACCGCCTTACGAATTTCTTCATGGGAGAAGGGGGCATCAAGGGATGAAAGATCATGAAAAGCCTTAGATCCGAGGAGAGTAGACCAATTAATCCCAAATCGATGGCTTTGAGTAGTACCACAGAGGTTATGATAAAAAGATGTGAACGCATCACCAATCTGTGTAGAGTCATCCACCCTATTGTTTCCATTGAGGATCCAAGGGATAAAATTTCTGTTTTTTCATCCATTAGCAATGGAATGGAAGTAACTAGTATTCTCATCCCCCTTCTTGAGCCAATTCACTCTAGCCCTTTGCTTCCAATAGATCTCTTCCAGATGAAGGATTTGGGACAGCTCAGTTCTCAAGGAGACATCTTTGGTTAGCTCACTCTCAGTGAGGGCACGGGATTCTCTGGTAGAATCAAGAGCTTCAAGGTTATACAATAGTGCCAATTTCTTGAGTTTAATCGAACCGAACTCAAATTTTGCCCAGTGCTTAAGTTGCTTGCGGATTCTGGCTAATTTTTTAGCTAAGATAAAAGCCTCACAACTCTAAAATGAAGTAAGATTCCACCAATCCTTAATAAGGTCATTGAAGTGATCAACAGTGCACCAAGCCCATTCAATGCGAAAGGTACAAGGAAGAATGGGGTGACTGCTCGATTCAAATCTAATGGGCACATGATCAGAGCCTAAACGGGGAAGGCAATTTTGTAAAGTTTTTGGGAACAGAGATAACCAGTCTTGGTTGATGAGGAAATGATCAAGCTTAACCCAAATTGGATTAGCTTGACCATTAGTCCAAGTAAAGCGCTTGCCAAAAGAGGGTGGGTTCAATTAAATGAAGATCAGTAACGAGCAGTTAGGCAAGTCTAATATCTTCAAGGTTGGGGGAACCACTTAATTTGTCAAAGGGGGAGAAGATGGAGTTAAAATCTTCATAAATAATCCAGGGCACACCTATTCCAGGTTAGCAGGTTCTGATCTCATCCCAGAAAGCAGATTTTAAATGTCTTGCGTTGGGTCCATAGACCGCGGTACAAACCCAACGCACACAATTAGATCTAGAAGTGAATTCCATCGAGAGGCAAAAAGTGCCCTGATAAATCGTGTGACCTTCCAATAAACTTGCGTTCCAACCAATAATCATACCTCCAGTAGTCCCTAAAGCAGGGGTGAAGGTGAAGTGATCTAGTCAGGATCCACCAATTGAGCGCCAAATGGTGGGATCAACCGAGTTAAGTTTGGATTCTTGAATGCAACAAATGTCAGCATGGTGTAATTGAAGGAAATCTTTGACTAGGAATCGTTTAGAGGGCATTCCTAGGCCCTGAACATTCCAAGAAATTATGTTTATGGCCAAACTAATTTGATCCTGAAGAGGAACCTAACCTAGAGGTCCCCACTTCTGTTTTCGAAGGAACAGTTCTGGTTGATTCAAGCATGCGAATATGCATAAAACAATCATCTCTATGATGCGATGAATCAAAAGTTATACCAGAAGTATTGTAATAATTGCTTAATTGTAAATCATTCCATGCATTAATAAGAAGGGTAGAGGTATCTTCTGGCATTGTGCTTGCATTCCCCTTCTTCTTGACTGATCTGGGGGGTTGAGGAACAAAGCATGCCTCCTCGTTCCATCTGGATGATGGTTTTTTGTGCCGTTCACTTCTTCTGGTTCCCTATACAGGGTCTTCCGAAAGTCCAGTGTGAAGTAAGCTCTTGATTTTCTCCTCAAATTCTGATTCAGAATCATCAATTTCTTGGCTGCCCAAACTGACTCCTTCATGGTCTGAATCATCATATGCCTGGGTACTAGAATCAGGAATGATGTCATCAGTGTGCTTTTCCTCACTCCAAATTTCCAGGTTTTCCTTTGGTATCTCCTGTTCATCAAGTACAGAGTGGGAGGTGATGGCCTTGGAAAAATGTGTCGGGACGAGAGTCCAGATACCATGAAGGGAAACCCAATTAAAATTAGGCGGGAGATTGAGGCTTGCAGGTTGTTTAGAGGGGTTGCAATAATCCTCCAGTCCTACAACACAAACACTAGTCCGGTGAGATTGCACATGGGCCTCCAAACCAATGGGCTTAGGTGAAATACATGAATCAAAACCCAAGCTATTAATCTAAAATGCTCGGGTCTTAACAGGATTTGCAAGGTCCAGAGAAGTCGGCCCAATAGTATCCACATGATCCACAACAACCAGTCTTTCAACCGTTAAGCCTTTGATGAGTGGTTTTGGATTACTAGGTTCAGGAATCACAGTGGTCCCACCTGAAATAATCTCAACTGGTAGAATAGAGTCACTTGTCAAGATCTGATTGCTTTTGTCATCATGCACCGAATCCCTGTCTCCCTGTCGCGAGGCAACATCGTCCAATGCAGGCGCGAAAGCGAGGGCTTTACCTCGGGATTCGGCCGAAGGTTTCTCCATCGAATGACCAGCAAATATCTCACAGAGGGGGACAGACCGGCTCAGGATTGAAGGACCATCGGTGCGAGGGGAGCCCAGACCTTAAGGGTCTCGGTCCTCGTACCAATCGTCGGGAGCCCCGGGAGCATCTCTCACCAGCCGGGCTGCACCAGAAATCATTTTAGAAGAGGCCCCAGGAGCTAAGCTCACCGGTCGGGCCTTGCTTGAGGAGATCTTCATGACCCCGGGAGCATCGCTCACCGGACGGGTCATCGGAGCCTGCGGACGGGGTCTCCATTCCGGAAAGCATCGATCACCAGTGTCTCGTCTTCTTAGATGATTGCGAACAGAAGTTCCGGACGTGCCAGAGCCTTATGTGTGAACTCCCACTGCTTTTTTCCCCTTGTGATCACGATTAATCTCGATTGGAGCTTGAGCAGGAGGAAACACAGAATGCGAAAGATTGTCCGATCGCCGCTCAGATTGGTAGATGTATTTCTCCAGGTCACATCGGAAAATAGGACATGGGATATGGTTGTCAGTAATGAGGACGATGACCTTACACATCCCGAAACTCAGGATCAGTTTGTGAGGGAGGATCATATGATGCTGGCAACGTACTAAAACTGAAAGGAAAGCTTTATAAGGTTTGATGGGTTTTGGAATCGCCACCAACTCGCCGATAGGTCGTAAGATGTCAACCAGCACCGACCATGTCCAAGCATGGAGGGGGAGGTTCCAGATGAGTAAAGACTGGGCACGACTCGATGCCGATCCCACCGATCCTATATCTGCCGACCAGGGTGAGATTGAGAGAACACAAGGACCCATCATGGAAGGAAGGCTCAGGTCTCCGATTTTGCTAGCCTTAACTGCTTCTTCTTCATTGTTTAGGGTGGCCAAGAACGAATTATCTATGAATTCGTAAACATCATCTACCCGGGGGATGTTCAAGGCTCCCGGAAGAAAATCAATGAGGATGTCATCAGAGGTCTGGCCAGAGATGACGTCCAACACAATGATCTTGGAAAGGTCCTTGCGAAGTTTTTAAGTTTCTTGCGTCAGAGAAACAGAGAGATGTGATCGCTGCCATGAGGGACGAGAAGCAAGACTTCCATCACCACTAGGGCTATTGTCCTGTAGAGAGTTGAAGGTGCTCTCTTTGGCCTTTGGACGAGGCTGACAATGCTGCAGCGGAGATGGAAGTTTCATACGATAGTTAGAGGCCATATGACTCGCACCACCACAATGTTTGAACGTAAGGAGGTGTCTATATTCCACTATTTTATGAGTTGATCGGAGACAATGCAAATAGCTATAGGGGATCACGGGCGCTTGTTTCCAGTTACCGGGAGGAAACCTTGTGGTGGGGAAGTTGATGATCTCGGATGATTCGGGTTTTCTTTATGGGGAGATCGACGAGATCTGGCAATTTCCCAACCATCAGTGTTATCCATAGCAGCATTAACCAAGGTGCCAAGGGCTTGTTGCTCCTCCAACTGTGGTTTTGGAGGGCTCACCGCTTAAGCAAAGGAGGTGCCAGTCCTGATGAGGTTGCTCAGAGGAGGTTGTCGCGCATACCTGTGGGGACGGTAGGGTCTGGAGGAGGGATTTATGGTTTTTCTTCCATAAATTATCTATATCAATTTTATTATTCTCTTTTTCTTTTATACTTTTACATAATCTAAATTGAAAAGTATTGTTTCTAATTTTAATAACTGAGTTTCAAAATTATTTAATTTTTTAAAGATTTAATCTATTTTTTTATCCATTATGCAATTATTCTGCTAAGATTAGATCTATAATTTGCATAGTTAATTCTATTAAAAATTTTATCTTATAAGTTATTTTTTCTTTTTTCTTAATATTTTTCATTTTAAAGTAACACAAAATTTTCTCATAATAATTAAACTAATAACTAAAATAGCAATATTAACAAGGATACATACTACTTGCATTGTAAATATGATTTCTGCTACTTTACTAAAAACTGGAAAATTAAGCATTAATTTATTAAATACTAAATTAACTATTGCTTTTATTTCTTTGTTTACTTCAATCATAAGTAGGAATTATTATTCAAATTGTAAATAAAATTTGTTAAATACTAAATTACTATTTCTAAATACTAAATACTAAATTTACTAGAATAAAACTTTACTATATACTACTTATGCTGAAATCTTAAATTGCTTGAAATAAATTTTAACAAGTAAAGTAAGTAGAAAGTTCTTATAAGCCGACAAGATCCTCAACATGCAATATGACAGAAGTTTTAACTTAATTAATAACTTGAATTGATCAATTCCATTAAGCTTTTCTTTCTTAGGTTTCATTATCTTGATATAAGAACAGTCCTAGCTATCTTACGGACCAAGCATCATGAATACCCATAATATGGAAACTGTCGAGGGACGATCGTTCTAGTTCTGAGAGTTCAAACTTACCTCAACACTCTTTTCCCTAAACAGACCTCCTATCCTCTGGCAGGTATTGGTGCTCTCCAGTTCATCTTACCTCTTCAAACCAGGTAAATCAGCTCTTTTCCATATTAAAGACCAGTTTAAGTTTTTTTTTTTAAAGACTATGGATCAATAAAAGTCACATAACCAAGTTAAAAACTTACCTTCAACATGTTGGGAACCATGTTAAGGGTTTACCCCTACATGATGATGATTATCTTATTCTTGAGGATTGAAACTCTGGCTTTGATACCACTATGGTGTTGTTGTGCCTTCGAACTCTGGATGAGAGATTTACAATCTAGAGAATAAAGTGAAGTAAAGATTAGGGTTGGAAGCGTGTAGACGAAAGAGTTATAAAACTGGATGATTTATTAATGGTAAAGTTTTGGATCTCACTTGGTATTTGTGAGTCCTTACAAACACACTAAAGCCCCTTATATATAGGAGGGGGTCTGGATAAGGCTTAAGGTTGCTTCGAAAGAAGCAACTAAGTAGTTGACACGGACTTGATTGACATGATAGAGAGGACATATATTCTCCACTAGCTACAGTACTGCTACAGTGATATGTATAGATGATGTAGCTGATAAAACTATGATGAAAGATAGAGATTAAATAGAGATAAAGGAATGTTAAAGCTGGTGTTTTGGATTTGTTTTTTGAATCTTGTAAGAAACAAGGTATAATCATTCCATTGTACATAGTTATTTTGATTATAATGGATTTCTTTCATTCTTTTTCTTTAAACGTAGATTATCTATATTTGAACATGTAAATCTTGGTGTTCTCTTTGTAATTGTCTACATTATTATAGGTATTATGTACATTGCTTATTTAGAACTTGCAAACCATGATTCGTTGGCTATCTTCGAATCTATCCACATTTTCATATGTGCCAACAACTTGTGCTGCAACATTTAAGGAGAACCCCCCACCAAACCCTCCTCATGGGCAGACATTGCCAGTGCGGTTCATAAACGTCTGCCTGTCTCAGCTCCTTTGGATGAGACCACCCTAGCAAGGCTCAAAGCTATCATATTTGACACAATGCATGTAGATGCAGAGATGAAATAGAGGGCTCATATGCGATTCCAACTTGCCCTTTATGGCAAGATTTTCCGCAAGTCTACTCTTTTTGAGACAATGAAGACTATCCTACTGGGTCTCTAGAAATCATATGGGATTATTCATATCTCGGATATACCGAATGGCTACCTTCTTATCCGTTGTGAGAGTGAATCCACCAAACAACAGCTGCTCATTAGTGGTCTTTGGACTGTCAGTGGTCTCACTCTACAGCTAGTCCCCTAGCAACCATATTTTGAGCCAGCTCATACCAAGTTAACAAGGGCAATGGTTTGGATTCAACTTCACAACCTCCAGATCAAATTGTGGGACAACAAATCCTTGGAAATTGTTATTGAACCCATTGGTAAACTTTTAAAGGTTAATGAGTTCACTTTGTCTCTGTTAAGAGCTCGATATGCTAGAGTTTGCTTAGAAATTAATTTAACTTGCCCGTTGAAAAGGGGCTTCTAGTTGAAAGATGGAGATACCAAGGTGTTTGTAGTGATCCTATATGAAAGATTACCAAATTTTTGTTACATGTGTGGTATGGTTAGACATGGAGCTACCAGTTGCAACCGCCGACCTGGAAGCTCACTAGAGAACCAGATGATGAAGGAAGCCATTGTTGGCGGCAACCTGCCAAATATTTCTAGGTCAAATCCCGAGGGATCACATGTCAGGCTGGTAGCAGCTCGGTCAACTAAGGCTTTGGCTCAAAGTAAGATAGATGAAGCTAACCTTGCAGCAGAATTTGGTTCCTGGATGCTCGCCACCCGCCGGAGAAACAAGGGGAGGAGCCGTGGTGGTGCCGACTTCTCTTCTACACGTGGCTCTCACTTGCATCAAGCAGGTAGGGATGATGCATTCCAGGCCGTTCGATCGAATTGTGATGAGGCTAATCCCACCGTCGAGACAGATGTGCAACACTCAGAGGGCAGAAGAAGAGTGGGTGGAACACTTGGAGGCTATCGCTCACGCGGTAGAGGCTGTGGTGGCCTGTCACACCACTCTTCTGACCATTTGAGCCCTTCTATTCCTCCCAATAAAGACGTGCCAAACCTTGGTACTGGCGGTCCTCCTTTTTCGCAAGCTCTTGAGGAGACACAGCTGATGGAATCTCGCGATATCCAAGGCCCATCAAAACAAGACAAAAAAAGGGAAGAAAGTTTTAATTAAGGCATCGGGCTTTGTTGCTGGTTAGATGCTCACTACTGTTTCGTCTTGGAGAAAGGAGGTTGTTAGAGGTTCGGTTTATTCCCCCGCAGAGCCTGATCTTCTCCTACACTCCTTATGGGTATTGATGATCCACCGGAGAATACCACCAGTGACATTGACAAGCACCAATGGGTTGTTAAAAAATTGGAAACCATTCTTTCGGATGAAGAAGAGGACTCAATGGAAGAATCTGAGGAATCTGAAGAAGATATTAAAATAAATGATGAAATCGAAGATTCCACCACCCTCGGCAAATTTTAGGAAAGAATTAGGAAGGAATCTTTGACCCGGATTAGAAGCACGTTATAGTTGATTTCTCAAAAGAAATGAAGACATAGGGACAGTGATGATGGGGATCCTCTTCGGATTTCTCGTCCTCATCTTCCCTTTGTTTAATTTCTTTGAAGTTTTTATGTGGACTGATTTTTTGATAATTTTGATGTTGATCCCAGGAAAGCTTAATATTATTGGATGGAATTGCAGGGAATCAATAGGCAAAGATATGCTCAATAGGCTACAGAGAATTATGAAAGATAATTTTATTGATATAATTGCTCTAGTGGAGACTAGAGCAGATGATGAGAGGGTTTACCATCTTTGCAGTAAATTTGCTAAGTCTTGGAACTGGGTTGCTCTTCTAACAGAAGGCTGCTAGCAGGATTATCATTTTTTGGCTCAAACATTTAGGCAAGATATCCCAAGTGACCCATTCTCGCCGTGCCCCTCATCTAATTTTTTCTTCTTCTACAGATCACCCTTGGATAATTTCTGTGGTTTATAATGCCCAACACATCCAGCTGCAGCAAAAACTTTGGAAAGAATTATCACAGATTTCAAAACTTGAGTTACCTTGGATTGTGCTGGGTGATTTTAACGTAATTACATCATTTGCTGATCACAAGGGAAGTAATTTTAATTACTATGACAGAAAGGCTTTTCATTTTTCAAATTTTATTTCTAACAACTTTCTCCTTGATGTCAGTTTTTCGGGAGCAACTTTCTCTTGGGGTAATGGTCAGTGTGGACTTGCGAGACGTTGGGCGTGTCTTGATAGATGCTTGGTAAATGATAATTGGTTAGCTTGTTCTAACACTATCCATATCAAGTATTTACCTAAGATCTTTTTTGATCATTCTCCTATGCTTATCAGTATTGCTAAAGAAATTCTACCTCTCATAGTATTTTCTATTTCGAAAACTATTGGTTGGAGCATGCTAGCTACATTTTTGAAATCCGTAAAGCCCTTTCTTACAATGCTCATTCTAATCCAATGCATTCATTTTATCATATTTTGGCTCGGGTTAGGAAAGGAGTATGTTCTATTAGACAATATGGTTTGGGTGCTCTTGATCGGGAAATAAAAAACATTGAAGTTCAACTCTAGGCTTTAGAGGTCGATGATAGGTTAACCTCTATTTTAGATCTGGATTCTTTCAGATGCTTACAGAACAAATATAGAGCTTTGTTGAGACAGAATCACAGTAGATGGGCTCAAAGATCAAGATTAATTAGATTATGGGTGGGGATATGAATTCTTCCTTCTTTCATAAAAGTGTAAGGATTCGTAGACATCATAATTCCATTACAAATATTTGTGATAATAATGGTAGATGCTTTAGTAAATTGAAACTGTTCTTTCAAATCATTTATCTAATCTTTGGAAAAACTCTTATTCTAGGTCTCTTGACTTGGTTTTGGAGGCTCTACCAACAGATCTACCTACTCTCTCTACTGCTCTATAGATTTCTTGAACCAGAATAGTTTCTAGAGATAAGATTTACACTATTCTTCTTTCTTTACCTGAGGGGAAGTCTCAGAGTCCCGACGGTATGAATGTAGAGTTTTATAAATTTATTTGGAAAGATATTGAGAATCATTTAGTGTCGGCTATTAATTATTTCTTTGACAATGCTGTGATGCTTGGGGGCTGGGGCAGAACTTATATTACCTTAATTCCTAATAAAGAGCACCCTAAATATGCTTCTGATTTTTTCCCGATTTCTCTTTGTAATGTGGCTTATAAGTTGTACTAAGATTCTTGCCAATTATATTAAGGAAGTGATTTCTAACTTGGTTGGTAAGGAGCAGTGTGGGTTTGTGCCTGGTCGCTCTCCTGTTGATAATATTATTGCGGTTCAAGAAATGATTCATTCTATCAATCAGGAAAGGACCACCCCCTAGGATGTTAGTCAAAGTGGATATTAAAAAGGCCTATGACACTCTTAATTGGAATATTATTATGGACACTTTAATCAAAATGAATTTTCCTAACATCTAGGTTTCCTATGTTAGATCGTGTCTTAAAGCTACTTCTTTTTGACTCCTTATCAATGGGAACCCTTCTGGTTGGTTTCGGCCATCTCGGGGCGTTAGACAAGGAAATCTGCTTTCTCCTTACATCTTCATTTTAGTGGCCCAGAACCTTACTGCTATTTTGAATCATGCTAGAACTCTTGGGCTCATTCCTGGTTTCTCAAACAACTTGAATCATAACTTTAATCACCTTATGTATACCGATGATCTTATTCTTGTCACAACAGCCTCCAGAAAGTCTGCCAGAAACATATCTTTCTATTTAAACCTTTATGCTCAAATCTCTGGTTAGTTTCCCAATCAGAATTAATCAGAGGTCTATTTCCCAAATTGGTTTAAACAGGGCAACACTCCTTTCACCTATTTAGGGGTTCTCATCTCTCCCAAGCGGCTTGCCATTTCTCATTTTGATTTCATGATAAACCGCTTTAATGCGGCTGTTGCAGATTGGGGTAAGGCTAAGTTGTCTAAAGCTGGTAAATCTATCATTATTAATAGTATCCTAATGGCCACTCCTACTTATTATCTTTCTGTCTACCCCATACCTGATACTGTTCTTTCTAGGATATTCAGATTTCTAGAAAATTCTTGTAGGCAAACTATGTTCATGGTAATGGTATGCCTTTGGTAAATTGGGATACCATCACCTCTAGCAAATTTGAGGCCCGTTTGGGCATTAGGAATCTGCTCAAGGTTAAGCATTCTTTAATGGTTAAAAATTTTATTAACTTTCTTAATAAGCAAAACATTTTCTAGGTAGATATCCTCTACATGAAATATGGTGATCATAATTTTTGGTCTAAGAGAACTTCTTCAAATTGCTCGAATTTCTTCAAAGGTTTGTGCATTAATGCTGATGTTTTAAATCCTTTCTTGTAGATCAAATGCCTCAATCCTACAGTCACTTCCTTCCTTTACCACCCTTGGTTGTTTGATATCCCCATTACTTACAAACCTGTCTATATTAATATGGATTTCAATGTTGACAATTTTTAAATTGATGACCTGTTAGACAATTCTTCTTGGAATTTGGATGGTCTCAACATGATGTTTGGCAATAATTGGAACTCTCTTGTTACCATCCATGGGAAGATTATTAATGATGAAGTCAATCACTGGGTCTTGCTCCCAGATTCTAAAGGTAACAAGCTTTCATCCAATATTTATAGGTTTTGAAATAACAAGCATATGGAGGATCAGGATTGGTGTGGTTGGTCAAATATTTGGAAACTAAATGTTGCACCTAGAACCAAATCTTTCATCTAGCTTTTGATTCAAGGTAAGATTAAGACCTATGATTATCTATATCATTTAAATCTTGGTCCTGCAGATTTCTGTGTGTTTTGTGGTCTTGTTTTGGAAACTACTAATCATCTATTCAGACAGTGTTCTATAAGTACCAGAATCTGGAAGATGGTGGAGGTCCTTGTTGATATTAAGATTATCTAAGTGGATCATATTACCATGGGTGAGTGGTTAAATTATCATCTTCAAGGAAATTCAAAATTTTTGGCCTCTATCATTGCAGCAACTATTTGGCAGATTTGGAAAGGCAGGTGTGATTGTGTCTTTAGACAAGAAAGTGATGATGTGTTTAAAATCGCCAATTTGCCTATGCATCATGTCAAAGAGTTTTCTATATGTTATGGCAACCATAAAATGCAGAATTACCTCATGTAAAATAGACCAAAACCAGGTTATATGGGTATCTTCTCGGCAGTTGCTTGGAATGTTGCAATAGGTAAAGGTGGTCTGGGATTTATCTTTATTGATTCTAAAGCTAATGTTTGTTGTGCAGGATCTCGTCCAAGTAGTATCGAAGGAAAAAATGGAAATGGAAATGAGGGCTTTAAACCTGGCTTTACTTCACTTCAAAGACTCAAGGGAGAAATGTTCTAACATTTACATCAGCTCAGATGAACTTTGGAAGGTGCTGCATCATTCGGAGGAGCTTGTTCATTGGTGACAAAATGATTTCTTGGATGATACTCGGCAGCTTCTGCATCAATTGAATCAACCTCAAATAGAGCTCATTCCTCATAATTGGAACAGAATCGCTGCAGCTTTGGCTGGTCATGGGTTTCAAATGACTCATCTTTCTTTTTTTTCATATGGGCATGGAGAAACCGAAGTGGCTAATGAAGTTGATTATTCAAGCTGGGTTTTTATTTAAAGTTTCTGTTTTTTATTTTCCAACTTTAGTTGTTTTGTAGCTTCTTGAGTTGTTCTTTTACTTTGTTTTAATAATAATTAGCTACTCTGGTATAGTAGCTCTAGAGGTGGGCACGGGCCGTCCGGAAAACCGGCCCGGCCCGTGCCCGGCCCGGAACCGGCCCGCCGGTTCAATGACCCGGCGGGCGGTTCATTGACCTGTAACCGGCCCGTACTGTAGACGGGTCGGTAACGGGTTGGGGTTTTCCCAACCCGTGACCCGGCGGGTTGACCCGCGGGGTCAAAACTCGGTTGGGCCCGGCGGGCCGGGTCAAACCCGGTCAATGTTATTTTTGTTTTTTTAATACTAAGTACTTTGTTGGTCATGGATTTGAACCCACGATCTCGAACTTGGATAGAAAAAAATCCAACCACTGAGCTACAATTTGTTTCTAATATTTATTGGAAAGAATTATATATAGATAGATGTAGGATATGGATCAAAAATATTTTATATATTTAATTTATAAAAAAATTAAGAAACCATATAATAAATTAAAAAAATTATACAAATCAATTAGTAAAAATATCAAACAATAAATTTTTCATAAATATTTTTTTTAAAAAAATTAATTATTTTTGTTAATTATCTTTTTAGCTCATAAAGACTAAATCTCTACATATCTGTACACTTTTAAATTCTCTTAAATAACAAGACTCTTATTTATTACATATATATTAGATTATTTTGTTTCAATTTATAAAAATAAAAAAATAAAAATTACAAAAAAATTGTTTTTTTAAATTATGTAAATCAATTTATAAAAAAATATATTAGTAAAAAAAGAATATCTTTTGAATAATGGTTCACACCATATTATTTTGATTTGTAACTTTTTTTTTCAATGATCATATGATAAAGCACAATAATAACCCTATTGTTAAAGACCAAAGTAAAAATCTAGAGCCAACCCTAATTATAATAAATAAATAAGTTGATGATAACTTCAATTTAAAATAAGAATACTACTTGATATATACATTTTGTTGCACTTAAAAAGATGTGCTAATAATTTAATTTGATAGATAAATAAATTAAAAATGTAGCTTTTTTTATCCTTTTTAAAATTATTTTGATATGTCTTAAAATTTTTAAGTTATTATAAATTATTTTAAATTTTTTGTTGTTTGGGATTAAATTTAAAAATTTTTTGTAAGTTCTTTATATTTATTTATGTTTTAAACTATAACAAGAAAAATTTATAGGCCAATTGGTTAATGCTATTTTCCCATGTGAGAGGTCCTAGGTTCAAACCCCATCTAGAACACATTTTTTGGTTATTTACAAAAACCCGCCGGGTTAAACGGGCCTGGCCCGGACCCGGCGGGTTCTGTGATAAGCCGGGCCGGGTCCGGTTTATTCACAGAATGAACCGGGCCTGCCGGGTCAACCCGGCCCGGCGGGTCTCCCCTGTAGCACGGGCCGGTTCCGGGTCCTGTTTCCGGTGAACCGGACCCGGCGGGCCCGGTTAACCGGCCCGTGCCTACCTCTAAGTAGCTCCCCAAAGTAGCTCCCCAAAAAAAAACATTTAAATGGAAAGAATGGCATTTTATTTTATGCAAGTTTACAATGTTTTAAACTCATCACTTTGTTTTTTACCCTTACTTTATGTTTAATTAAGGTTTAGTGATGATTGAATTTATGTAATTATCAGGACTAGAAATATAATTTTATATTAAATTAATCGAATTGCGGTTAAATTAAACATAGCAAAAGTGCCAAATAGCTTATTAATCCTTTATGCCTGGACATAATTGAAGAAATAGGAACATGAAATACTTGATTATACTACTTGAATAATTTACATGTAGTTAAATTACCCCACCTAAAAAAATTAATAAAAATGAAAGAAAATAATGAAAGATGAAGACAAGGAAGGTGTGGAGGAGTAGAAAACTCAAGGCATTGCGAAGGGTTGTGCTCAAAGCCACAAATGGCTATATATAATATGTGATATCGTAGAATATTATTTTTAGGATATTTGATTATATATTTTTAGAGTATAATTATTTTAAATAGTTTTTTTATTATAGTTTTATCATATAACTAGCATATCTTTAATTATCCTCTCCCTGTAAATAGACTTATGTTCTTGTCTTACAAATACAATAATCAATAAATACTTCTTCAGTACCATTCTCTTCAAGTTGATTTTAACAAAATAAATTTGGGTGATAATGGTTTGAAGAATAAAATTACAATAATATCTAACATAACAAAATATTAGCTTTATCATTGCTGTTTTTATGTGCACACAAACATATAATATATGTTATATAATATATAATATAAACAAACTATTAGATTTATATTTGATATATAAAAACATATTGATTTGAAATAGAAAATAATAAGAAATACTATGCTAATAGACCGAGAGGCTGTTGGCTTCAATATATTTATGCCTCCACTTTGCATGAACTGAAGTTTGAATTGTTTTCTCAACAAAATATGAACACTCTACGGAGGGAATCTTATCTTCAATAGATCAAGATCTGTCTGGGCTTCACTATATATTCTCCTTTTTAAAAAATACTGTAAGCTAATATAAAAACAGAAACTCAATTTAAAAAACAAAAACAAAACAAACTCAAAAGCACAATCCGGAGGAGACAGCTGCATCAATGAATAATGATCCAGTTTGGAAGGTTCATCCCTTGTGAAATGGCTATAGTGTTGCATTAATGCAAGCTTAATTAGCCAAAGTATCTGTAACTGTAAACTTATTTAGGTGTCTGGGAAATGGCTTCAATAATCACTGCTGGTGCACAATTAAGCAGAACTTTAATGTTTCCAATTAAATATCCACTGCACATATATTCTCTTTGAACTGAATCACAATCTTTAGCACATATATTTATATCAGTCCTCCACTCATGCAGTACTATTGCATTTATATGTTTGTACCTGTTAATACAGGGATCCACCACCCTAACTTCTCCATAACTGCAGTTAAAGGGAAAGATTGGCTTAGGATATATTAGGCTAGGGAGATTGGCTCTCACAGACGATGTGGGACTATGGACCAGGTTAACCACTGCGTCTCAACACCTCCCTGGGCCCACAGCGGATGTGGGACCTAAGATCCTAGTCACGGCCGATCGGAATAGTAGCTCTGATACCATGTTAATACAGTGACCCACCACCCTAACTTCTCCATAACTGTAGTTAGAGGGAAGGATTGACTTAGGATATATAAGGCTAGGGAGATTGGTTCTCACAGGCGATGTGGGACTATGGACCAGGTTAACCACTGCGTCCCAACAGTACCTACATGTGCAACTTGAACGTTTACATTTAAAATACTGTTGTATCGTTTTGTACAAACAAGCCAAACACTTCACATATCTTTTGCAATCTTTTGGTCCATATCACATATTGACACAAATTTACATGTGGATATATATATATATATATATATAATAAGTCATCTACAAACTTTGTGTCGAAAAAAAACCGTTAGATAGTGACCTAACAGTTGACAGGACATTATATATATATTCATTTGTTTTATAAAAATTAAATCTCCGAATAAGCTCTTATTTTAATGTATAACCTAATGTAAAAAAATTATCTGGCTAATCAACTGAGAAAGACAATGACTATACGCTTCTCCAATTTGGGCTTTGCTCAAATCTCAAATAAATTTAAGAGCTTATTCAAAGAAATACTGATCATCTATGTCAACAAACAATTCGAAATAGTTTGATCTTTTGAGAGCAGGTTTGAGTCAAATAGCAATGATTCAAAGCACTTCTTGCACTATTATATGAAATAAATTTCTAGAGCAAGTGCTCTTATATAATTTGCTCTTATATAATGGTTGGAGGTTGAGCTAACTACTATTCCTATGAGTTGGATACTCAATTGTAAAACTAAAGTCCAAGTATTCAAAAATCATCTCAGTTTATGGTCTTAAGTAACCCAAACTCTTTATCTTTTGCAACTCTTAATGCATTACTCTGAATTGGAAAGCTTCCTATTCATAAAATCCTGATGCACCTCTTATTTGAGAACTTAATGAAAAGAAACTTTTTTTGCTGATATTTACTCCATCAGGCCCCATTTTACCCATGTGCATGCATTCATTGTATGTATTTTTTTTAAAAAAAAATTCTTAAATGCTGTTGATTGTTGACCATATCATGTCTTGCTATTAATATGAAAAGTCCTGATAATAAATTTTCTTCTCAAGAATTTATTCAGTTTCAATTACAAGTAAAGGTAGCAACAACAATAATTTATGAAACTGAAACACAAGTTAATTTGATCAATTTAGATCACTTATTATTAATTGGATCATCAATGACAATTTGTGCAAGAAATTCCTTGAGATGGCGATTGTAAGCACAGGGTCTTTCAAGGTGAACAAGGTGGCCTGCTTTACTGATACTCTGCAGTGTTGCCTTCTCACCCAATTGTCTGCATTGAAAAGATCAGTGTTACAATTAATTAAATTAAAAATTTTGATGTTTAGAGATGTTTTGGGAATGTAATATTGTGCTTACTCTTTCATGTTCTTGGCCAATTCTATGTTGAATATGTTGTCATTCTCACCCCACAGCAACATTATCCTCTGTTATCAAAACAATGAGTAAATTTAGCACATCTTTTTTTATAAGCTTATTTTTTATTTTGGTTTTGCATGACATCTAATGTCTAATTGCATTGCACTACTAATTGGAGTATTTTTTAGCAGAAAACTAATTACAGAAGCAGACAATATGATAAGGTTAAATACTTTGAAATCAATGAACAATGTTGGCTTACTAATCATAAATTTAAAGGTAAATTTACTGATTATAACTCCCTACAACATTTTCAATCAGTTTCCCTAACTTTTTTTTCTAAAAAAAAAAAATATTTTTCAGTTTCTTATTTTTGAATTTTTTTTAAAAATAACAAAACTATCCATTGTCTACTCTTTAGGCTCAACACCTGTTTGCAGCTGCCGAAGGGTGCTCTTGAACTTGGGTGCCTACCCTGACACACCCATGGCCGAGCGCCCTTATTTTTTTTAAAAAATAAGTAATTTAAAAATTAGAGATTTACATAAATATAAGATAATTGAGTGATATTATATAGAATTGGAAAAAAAAAAAAATGAAATGAAAGGATTTTCTAGTAATTTCCTCTAAAAGCATACCTGTGGTAATACAGGGACTACAGCATCCTTGTTACTCATCACCAATCCCTCCAACAACTCTGCTCTCTCCTTCCTATTTCCAAACATAACCTACAAAAATAAAACAACAAATTATATAAACACATAATTTCATCATATAATATATATATATATTAAAATTAAATAATAAACCTGAAGATAATCACGGTGAATGCAATCAGGAAACCAAAGCTTTTTATAAGTAGCAACAGTGAGAAGAGCTTTGAGGCCTTTAACCGAGTCAGGCAACAAGAGCTCAGCCGAAGAAGCGAAGCCGAGCCGTTGTAATGTGGCGTCACTCATCGAATCAGTCATGGCAATCACCGAGCCAGACACAACAAGATGGCTAACCAGCTCTGGCCACATCTCGGCCAACTTAAACGCCACCATCCCACCATAACTAAACCCAACCACGGCGCAGCGCGCCACGCCGAGCCGAGCTAGAGCCGAACCCAAACACTGAGCCTGGAACTCCGGCGACCGTTCACTGCCGGAGCTTTTGGAGCCGCCGAAGTAAAGCAAGTCCGGCACGTAAACGTCGTACTTGTTAGTCAATGCTCCGAGTTGGAATTGCCACGTCACTATGCCTTCAGCTGCGAAGCCATGCACGAGAACAACTGAGGGCTTATCTTTCTTCTTCTTCTTCTTCTTGGTTTTCTTGATTTCATTGATGTATTGATTGGTTTTGGGTACCCAAAAGCTCATGACTGTGCCGGGATCTATCTCAACGGTGGTTGGCCGGAGTCCGGCGAGCTTTAATAAGAAGTGGAGTAATGGCTTTTGAGCTTCAACTAAGTTCACCATTTTTGCTTTGTGTGTGTGTGTGTGGTTTGGGTTGATGAATTTTTGGAGGTTTTATATAAATATTTGGAATGATGATGATGAGGAGGAGGAGGAGGAAGAGAGACAAAGGAGTGAATGAGGTTGCTGGTGGTTAATGGTTATTGTCTGGGATATTAAAGGCTGGCTGGTTGGCAATGTGAGCTAGTTTTTGGCTGGATTGAACTTAGATTGGTGAGGGGGTTTTGGTGAATATATATATATATAGGTTTATGTATTTATATATTGGAGTTGGATGGAGAAGAGAGTTATGATGAGGGATTAATTGAAGGTTGAATAATAAAGTGAATTGGGAATTAATTGGGAGGGAAATTTATGTTGGTTTGTTAGTTGCTTTTGCTTTTATTTTTTATTGAATGTGTATTAAGGTTGGTTTGTTAGTTGTTTTCTTTTTTTAATAAATAAATGAATAAATAATTTTATTAATAGATAACTTTAGTTAGTTGTTGTGAAATTGGATGAATTATACCGCTCGACTCTATAAGGTTGGTCTAAGCGGTAAAAATTTAGTTCACTTAAGCATATGATTTTATATTCGAATATTTATTTCTACAAAAACAAAAACCATTTGCTAAAATAATTTATTTTTTTTATAGAGTAAAATGAATTATTAAATAGATAAATAATGTTATATTAATCATGTTTCATATTTAGAATATATTTCTCCAAATAATTAAATAAATTATAGAAATTTTATTTAATTACTTAATATAATTTTCCAGTGTGTTTAATTCTTTACCGACTAAAAGGAAGTTTACAGTAATGAAATAAATATAGAAACACAACTATATATTAAATGGATAAAATTAATGGCTTTTAAGTTATGTTTGGCCTCTAATTGCTATCTACTTTCAATTGCTTGTTAAGACTTCCATTGATTGAATTTCAAAAGCAATTCTTGCAGTTCAAAACAAATTGCAGAATTGGGCCAACTATTTCTGCCAACTTTTGATGTGATCTGAATTCAAAAAGTTCAATAATACTGCACTAAAATTTTCAATTGAAGTTCTTATCAAAAAAGTTTGGTAAACTAATTAGATTGGGTAGTTGTTGTCTAACATAGCAAGTCACAGACAACATTTCAATAATATATAGTTTGTGTTGATTCACATATCTTGATAAATTTATTTACGTTAATAATTTATTTAGGTTGTTGTGTGATCAGGAGTTGATAGTTTTTTTTTCTTTAAAAAAATAATAATTTATGGAAAAGATAATGGGGTGGTTTAAAGGTTCTTGGATTGGGCTTTCAAATTTAGGTTTTGAGCTAACAAAAAAAGGCTTAGTCAACGACCTTTGAGTCTATTAGTACACGGGTCACCGATAGGGCTCTCACCGAGTGGTGAGAGTTCGATTCTCGGCTGAGGGCACATTTCTGGGAGTTGTGAATAGTGGTTGTGTATGGGTGGTTCCAGCGCCCACGTGAGCTCGCCTCCATCCCCATTTATTCCACCAAAGCTTGTGCACGTCCCTGGGTCTTTAGAGGGTTCACCCCGCTCCTCTTTCCCAAAAAAAAAAACAAAAAAAGGCTTAGTATGCTAAAATGTCTCTTTAATTTTCGATACAAAAATATTTTTATTATTACTTTTTTCATATAATAACTGCTTATTCTATTAATGAAATCACTCATTTGTTATTTAGCTTTATTTATAATAATAAATGTTTGAATTATATTTATTTATTTATGTTTGACAAATGTAGCAAACTATTTGAGAGATGTGCACAAATGTGGAATTAATATCTCACACTTATGCATTCATCCTTTATGAGCTAAAACTCTATCTATGAAATCTAGTGTTAATAGACTTTTAAGTGATCGCTGGTTTAGATTATATTTTTCAATTACCAACTTCTACAAGAATTAGCATATTAATTTTGCTTAAAAAATAAAATAAGTATTTTTAGAAAAAAAAATTATATATTCAGGTGTTTTTCCAGGAATATTTTATTTACTGAATTAAGCAAATGTATTTTTGAAGAAAAATATGACGTCATAAACAGCTTAAGTTATTAATAAAGACATTTAGTTAGGAGATAATTGAAATGCCAATAAATACTGTCTTTATCTAATTAACGCAAATGAAGGGCTATCTGTTACCAGAATTAGATTGCGATTGAACATAATAAATAAACAAAGAAAAACAATCCGTTCATTTCTTCCATGGTATATACCATAATATATATATATATATATATATATATATATATAAACAATAAAGGTTAAATACACATTCATTACAATGTTATTGTATATGTGCTGAAATGAAGGGCTTGATAATTGATTGTGTACATGAATACTACTAACTGAAAGGCATTTCACAACAAACAATTAAATCAAAGAATGGAGAGGATGGTAAATGAAATGTTATACTAGTCTATGATCTTTTGCTGTCAACAAACAACAAATTGCTGAACTTTTCCAGCTTAAAGCAGTTACTGTCTGAAGTTGCAAAGCCGCCTCAGCAGCCGGCAGCTTTCAGAAAATTGTCGTAAGGGCTCGTTGCCGGCAGCCTAAAATGCTCAGAGTGGTGATTCTGAGCCGAGGAGCTGAACATTGGTGGCGCATTATGGAATGCATTTGTATAGGCATTCTGATTATGATTGAGAAAAGGATTGCCGGACTGCGTCTGCGTTTGCATGGACGGTTAGTTTTGTGTACGTAAACAATCAAATGCACCCTCAAATGACAATGAAATTCAATTAAAGTCCATGTACAAATCAGAGGATATGTGCAATCAAGAAACTTGGTAAAACAGTGACAATATGATTTGGTGAGGTGATACTCATATACAAAAGAGGATTTTGAATTGAGATACCAAGTCTTATTTCTGCAAGCATTGCACTTTTTCAATATAGGCAAATTAAACAAGTGAGCTAGTCAAATATGAAGGTCAACAAACATGACTGAAATTTTTTTCATGAAGTGGAAAATCACAACTTAACAGTTGAAGAATTTGATCTTAGGACCAACGCAAACGTTTTGTGTTTTCAAGGAGCTAAATGAATATTCAGTTATAGTTTACGAACCAAAAGCAAGTTAGTAATATGGCCTCTAAGTAGCAATGCATATTTACCAATGTAAATAAGCGCATGAATAGGCATGATAAGATGATAAAGAACTCATGCTTACCATGTTGAATTGGTGTGCTTGCAAATAAAACGACTGCTTGTCTTCAGCTGGATCTTGTGGAAGGCCAGCCAGAAACCATTCCTGCTTTTGCTGCGCACTCAAAAAAGCAGACATTTTCTGTTGTTTACCCATCAGAAGAGCCTCACAATGACTGGCCATTTCTTTGAATGGTACATCAGGCGTCATTGACACTGAAAATCTCCCGGTGTGGTAGGTAGTCTCCACAACCTGCATCAGTTTCTTGCTATAATAAACACATGTATGATGTACAGTTGTCCACAGTTTTCGGAGTTCACAGGGGTAGAATATAAGTATTGACCACAATTGAATTCTGGGATATTATGAAAGAGAGCAGAAGTGATCTTTGATATTAGTAATACGAAGTACCAAGGAAGAGTAACTGATCAGAACTTGGTTCAATGACAAAATTTATCTATTCAATGCCTATGAATCAGACATACAACTTCTTCAAATTCTTATCTTCCTGTATATATATATATATATATATTCTGCTTTCCAGACATAAACCACTGATCTACAAATTCTCCACTTTCCACAAGTTTTAGCTTCACCTAGATTGATAAGTGGAAAAGCGGAAAAAGTGACGTCTCCATATGTGAATCAATTTGTTAGCAGGGAGTAATTGTCGGCTAGAATTACAGCATGAAATTTCTCAAGTTCAGAGAGATAGATTAACATCCACCAAACTCTATAATAGTTATGGCTGAACAAACTTGCACAGTAGCAATGTGATACGACAAATTCTCACAAACCAATTAAGCATCATTTATACCATTTCATATGAAGCTATTAGTTTCTATTTTAAGGTCAAACAAAGTAAAATAGACATTAGGTAATGCAAGCTTACAGATTCTAGAAGTTGATTGACACTCAACAGATTGGATGTGCCTATGAGTGGTTGAGATTCGGGATCCGCAACACTTTCAAATACTTCAAGCAGGAGATCATCATCCACCAATGGGGTTCCAGATGCCACCTATATATAAGGACAAAACAATCCTGTATTTAGTTCATGAAATTCCAAATATGCTAAACAAATGCTTAAGCATAAATACCCCTAGTTGAGATTTATGGTCATTTTGATAAGCAAGTGAGATCTGCCTGGATGATTCAACAAACTCATCTTCAGGGACAAAGTCATCGAGTAATTGCCTTCTCATGACAGATAAATCTGACTGCAGGGATGTGCCAAGCTGATAAGGCCAATTAGACAGAATAAAACAAATAGAAATGCTGGTCATTGAGACGATGCATATATCACAAGATAAACAGAGATGAATTACATCTAGTAAATCTCCTACGCAGTTCAAAATCACATTCACCATGGCTTCTCTTGCTTGATTATCTGTCATTTCAACTGCTGCTGAAAGGGATTCTAGAGCATCAGTGTCATCAGCTTTTGATCCATAAACTCTTTCAATTTTCATAGCTTGTAGCCTGTTATCATCAGCTAGATGAAGAAATGGATCAACCTAACACAAGGATCAACATCGTAAGCCCAGTGTTTGCTCCATGGCAAAATGTCCAACAATTTAATACTTGCCAAAATTAAAAATCAATCTATTGTACGTGATAGAAGTGGAACAAAAAAATATGCTAGTCAAAGTGATTGAAGTCTTTAGACAATTGATATTTGTTGAGAACTACTGTGTCATATAACTACCATACTAAAAGGACACTCAGGATCATTTGTTGATTACATATTGGTCTCCCAAAAGCAAACAAAACTCACAAAGTATCCACATATATCCAATAAAAATATCTTAGCTAGCAAAAGATATTCAACACATAAAAAAATGAAAGTAACTTGCAAAAGCTTGTGAAGTGGGGTTTTATACTGTCTTTTCATTGAGTGATAACTTCGCAATTGGAATAAGAGGTGCAACATTGAAAGCTTTGGAACAAAATATGATCATAGATGTTGCCAGCATAAAGAGAGATCGGCGGCGTGATGGCGGCAATGGACCTACAAGGTATTAGATGCAGGGCCGGATCAGATAATCAAGTTGCATTATACCAGAATAAAGAAAACCAAATGTTTATCCAGCCATATTACAGAGATTTAATTAGTATCTCCGAAAGCCAGGAATATGTGCACTGTTATAGGAATGAAAGATGAAAGGAAAAAAAATTAAATTGGAAGTTCAAGTGAAATCTAAAACTTACCACTTCCAAGTGAAATACTCCTCAAGGAAAATGCAAGCTGAAAACTTCGAGCAAGAGCATCACTAACTGAGGTCTGAAATCAGCAAGTTTAGCATCAATATAGTTATCATATGTTAAAACCAAGTTTGAGGTATGCAATCTTGATAAATTAGTGATTTTCACTGAAGTAAAAACCAAGGCAACACCATAAACAATGAGTGATCATTTCAAGTAAGAGACAAATTTCAATCCTTTTCTAATAACCAAAAAAAAGTGAATATAGGCATGCACAGGACAAGTGAGATCACATCATGATGCAATCCTTTTTAACAAAAAATTGTGTGGGGACCAAAACTCAAAGACTGGAAATTAAAATTTTGAGATGAAAGAGTAATAATGTAATTTACTTTTAGAAGCACACAATACTTTGGAAAAGGAGAAATACCTAAAGCTGAAACCTATATAGGCCAAACTTATAAACCGGCATAATAAGTAAGGTGATTTACACATCAGAAATAATAGTTTCTAGAAAAAATCAAATATGATCAGGAAGATGAGACAAACTAGATTTCAAATCACAAGGATAAATAGACAAGATTACTAATGATGAAGAGTGCCAACTTGAGTATGGACAGACATCTAAATAAATAGATGTGGCACGTGCAACATACACAATAAATCTAAGTGCCCTGAAATTTGACAAATCTTTTATGTGCCAAGAAGCTCATTACAAATTTAGATCACCAATGATGAAGAGCATTAAGTTGAGTACTGACAGACAGCTAGATATAATTGTAGATGTGGGCGCATGCAACATGAGCAATAAATCTAAGTGGACAGAAATTTGACAAATCTCTTAAGTTCATGTGAACTCAAGAGTTTATGATGATAGGAATATGGGTTTGGCTGAGTAATGAGTAACTTCTCATAATGGTGGTAGGAAGTGAAAATCCCAGGACTGGAGACATTCATCACTCACCGAGGATTTTTTTTAACAAAAAAAAACAAAAGAAAACGTAAAGAGAACTTCATGCAACAAAGTGCAATTGACAGTGGAATTAGAAAAAATTCAATTCATCAATCTCACGAAGAACTTAGTGAATGCAGAACCATTGGAGAAATTTACGCTACCTTTGCTCGAGAAAACAACAACAGAAGGCTGAACGTGTGAGCAATAGCCTCATAGTTTTCAGGAGTATTTTCGGGAAAGATTGCCTGAGCAAATATTGATGAAAGTAAAAGCATAATCTGACGATTGCTCAGCCTTAGGGGAATCGGTTCCTAAAAGTTTGTATATGAGTAAAGTGTCAGAATGTATTCCATATATTTTGCATTATTTTATCACCTCAAGAAACTGGAATAAATAGCATATATGATGATGCAAAATACCATAATTTTGGGTGAACTGTCTGAAGAGCATTTGTCCACAGCTGAAGGTAGAGAAGAGCTTTTCATGCTATACATTCTACTTTTAGAAGACTGGAATCGATAAAGTTTTGCATCATTAGTGCAGCTTTGTTGCCCGTCAATATTGTGAGTAATGTTATCCAGACCATCCTGAAAACCATTTTCCCTGAATGAAAACTTGTCCCTTTTTAACTTTTCGAAAAGGGCAGCTGAAGATGAAAAGACAGATACAGTCCTCGAGAGAGTCCTTTGAAGATCAGATATCTTTACTGATTCTGGAGCAGTTGAGCAAGGACAAGGACACACAGAAGATGGTACAAGAACCACAGAAAAGATGCGGTGTGCTCCCACACGTGTTTCACGATCTGGGTGAACCATTGCTTTGAGCAATTGATGAAACAATGCTTCTGGAAATGCCTGCAATACCCAATGGAAGCTGATCAGTAACTTAAAAAAAGAAAAGTTCAGCAATGGCAACAAACATGGCAAGTTTATCATATTGATTCACCTTATTCTGGTATGATAGATTTGGTACAGACGCAATTATCTGAGCTGTACGATAAACTGCAGAAACTGTTGACCTAGCAACAGAAATTGTAGATGT
The DNA here is from genome assembly GCF_009730915.1 of Dioscorea cayenensis subsp. rotundata. Classification (NCBI taxonomy): domain Eukaryota; kingdom Viridiplantae; phylum Streptophyta; class Magnoliopsida; order Dioscoreales; family Dioscoreaceae; genus Dioscorea; species Dioscorea cayenensis. The sequence continues at coordinate 28,519,248 of NC_052490.1, read as the reverse complement.
GATGTTTTCTAACATCACAGCCATCATGTCAAGAACAGGACCTGCATCACCAACCTGATTGTAAAGAAATGTTAACACTAAACATTAACCCTGATAACATTCCCACATTGAAAGAAAAAAAAAAAAGGAGAAATCAATCCCAACTTTTTTGCTAATAGAGATGTATAACACATTCATCTTGTCTGGAAAGGAAACAACTACAAAAAACTATGCAACCATATTTCTTCAGAAATGTTTCCTCTGGGTGTGATGAGTTCAAGAAATTCCTATAAGAAGGATGGAACGTAAGGATCAAGGAAAAACACAGACCTTCTTACATAACAGAACTAGACAATCATCTAATGCTGCACGAAATTCATTGTTCCGCTTAATGATGTCATCCCCCAAGTCTACGTTGCAAAGAGCACATTGCATGGTTCTCCTCAAATGTCTCACAAGATCGCTTATTGAGGTCACTAGTGCAACAGATGTCTGAGATCTGGAGTGTTTAACAAGGCTAGTGGTAACTTCAACAATGTTTAGCTGCATATCAGGTTGTTTCAACACAGCCTTCTGATCGAGATGCTTGATCAAAGTGGATATCAGCAAATGATTGTTTTGCCCTGCAAAGTAATAACAAGAAACAATTGATCAATTGACATTCAGAACTGCCATAGCATCTGGTTGTTAGGGATTATAATCTAGATGATCTGACTAACAGTAAGTGATGGAAGAGTGCAGGCAAAAAGTAAAAAGAAACGAATTGCTCTTCAGAAAATGTTATCACCAGATTTTTCCATTAACAATTCCAGATCAAGTAAAACTTGTAAAGCAAGCCCATGCTGAGGTGACCACCAGTTGTTACTATCAAAATACCGAAATAAAGACTCCAAAACACGCCGTACAGTAGTTGCCTCTTTTGCAAGGTCAGCCATATTACGCATACAAACTTTTGACCAAAAATTAGGATTCCAGGCTTCTTCACTGTTAAAAAGATAAAAGCAGTAAGAACAATAACAAACAACTAGAAAAGAAAATTATGCCTTAATACAGGATTAGAGATGATGGCCATTACAAAGTGAGATTTACTTCATCTTTTAAAATGTGTTTCCAGGATGGAATTCTTGTTATGCAAATTGGTGAGGGTGATACATGACCCTCAGCTTTACAGACTTCATGCACCCAACTGTTCTGGGTAGGTGGGTTGTCGAGATATTCTGGCTTCTTTTGAAGGTTTTCGTAGTTCTCCATAACAACTGAAACAATCTACAGAAATAAATAAATAAAGGATGATTAACAAACAAAGCAATTGCCAGATTCTTTTCACAATACTGTCATCTTCACAAAAACTTTCATATTAGGAAAAAGCACAATCAAAGGAAGAGGTTCATCATTGACTGTGAAAATAACAATGATAATCTTGAATAGAGGGTTCACTATTTTTGGAACTTGAAGTTTTTAGCATTCTAATATTGTGGAAACTCGAACTACTTGTGAAACTCCCAAATTTTTTAGCACCAGAAGCCTTGCACTTTCTCCACTTCATCTGTAATATTTTATTTTGCTTGAGAACAAGCAAAAGCTAAAGTGTGGGGGAATTTGATGAGTGTACAACATGCATGTATTTTATACCAATTTGTCCACTCATTCGCCATGTATTAGAATCATATTGTGGAATTTGATGCTAAATCTAGTGTGTTTTGCATTAACAGACTTAGGGCAGCACTTCAAGATGAGAGAAAGCCAAAAGAAGCATTTCATACCTCAAACAATGAAGTTGGAGCTCTCTCAGCATCATTTGAACAAGGACAAGGTAAACTGTGTGGCTTATAGGCATTTTACGGTCAAACTTATATCTGTAAGTCAATTTCAGAAAACTTTGCGGGTATGCTTATACTTGTAAGGGGGATTCAGAGCCAAGTTTGAGGGTTTTACAGGCAAGGCCTACGCCATAAGGATGCCCGTAAGGACCATCCAGAGAAGCTTATGACCGAAGCATACACCCGTAAGGGCAGTCGCAAGAAGCAACACAGTGAAGTTTACGGTCCAGTGCTTACAGCCGTAAACTTGACTGTAACACAAACAGAATATCTTACAAACGTGACTTATGACCATAAGTGATCCCGTAAAGCTCACGACTATCTTCTCCAGCTCCCTTATGGCTACATCCTTACGCCCGTACGCATCCTGTAAGCAATCGGTATAAATAGAATTGATGAGGATTATTACGGCATTCTTTGCTTTTCTTTTGGGTGATTCTTGGAGGCGGAGTTAGGAAAGGAAGGAGACGAATCTCCAGCACTTAAAGGGCAATTTGAAGGGAGATTTGGATCCACATTCAAGGGGATTGGAGGTCGTAGCCGTCAAACCAAAAAATTGTTATCTTCTTTTATTCTTAACTTATTTTAAATATTAACTTTGGTTGTGATAAGAACTAAGTGTATCGAGCATTTAAATTGTGAATGCAAATTCCTACTATAGTTTGGAATTTTAAGAAGACATGTTTTGTCCCCGATCATAATTTCGGAGGTTCAAGCTTCACATCAAATATCTGTCCCATCACTTTTTTAAAAAAGAAAAATAAAAGAAAGAACCATGCAGCCAGGTGGCCTGACATGAGCTAAAGGACAGTAGCCCCAACATAATCTCGCAATTGACAGAGCCTGGGGCAAGCAACCCAAGTGCATGTGTTTGTCCTGCAGTTCAGCAAACCACCACAAGGAGAAGGGATTCGACTCAATTTGATATAGGAGTATTTCTGTAAATTTTCAAAAGTCAATCAAAGTGAGTCAATTGGTTTAATGGCTATAGTAGTGCAACTAACCAAAACGTGGTCCGACTATATCCCTAGTCCAGTTAATCATGTTTGTCATTCCAGAATAAATGGATATAACCTTATCTGTTCTAGAATTAACAAAAACATTGCTTAGAGTAGAAAATCGGGCTAAAAACATCAACATTGCCATTTACGAAGTTCTATTTAAGCAAATTTTTAGTGTCATGGATAATGCATATTCTATCTCTTCTTACTTCATTTTAACTTCACCTTCTGACTAATCTACCTTCTTTTTCAACTCCCCATATTGGTTCAAATTATTGTTAGTTACGAAGAATTCCCCAATCCATTGTTGCACTAGCAACCTCAACCTTCAGCCACAAAAACAAACTTTCAGGGTCAAGATATTCTCAATTATAAGCACAAAAGTAAATCAAAAGGCCACAAAAGGAGAACGGTAACTTTATGGAGATTCATAGGTTTCAGAAACAGGAATCAGAGCAACATTAACCACTAAAATTAATAATTTACATAAGATACAAGCAAATGTAAGCAAGCAAACTTACATTGTCAAGCTCTGTCGAAATATGGGAGTATTCACCCATAAACCAAATCTGCAGATAGTCAAGGTAAAAAAAAAAAAATCGATCACAACATACAGAAAAAATTAGTTACATTGAAAGCAAATGCTCAACAGAAACCCAGGAGCAAAGATTTAGTATTTCACCTAATGGTAGAACATTAAAAGCTAATCATGTTCAAGGTCAAATGAACAGTTTAGCAGTTACTCTCAAAAAGGTAAATTATGATAGAAAAATTGTTTCCACATTTTCATTCTAGCTTTTGTCTTCTTATTTAACCATTTCGGCCCTACCATCATCAGGTGAGGACCCACGAGGATCTACACATCAACTTCATTCTTGTCATTAAAAGCTACAGTCTTTTCATTGAAAGAGGGATTCTACAACATACATAACGAGAGAAGAAAAAAAAAACAGCAGGTAACAAAAGTGTATTCTCTTAAGTGTCTTTTGCACATTTTTCCCTGGAATGTTTCATACCAGAAAACTTATGGCAGGACATATGAAATCTCCTCGTATGGCAGCTAACCTAACAATGGGGGAAATTCTGGATAATGTTTTTGAGATTTTCTTTCTTCAGCTACCAGAAAATACAACAAATGCCATCACAATCTTAAAAGAAAATAAAAATCATACCCTACATGATTAGATCTGAATTGAAATTAGATATAGCAGATGTCTATGTGAGAGATCTAAATACAACAAATGCAAATTTCTCAAGGAGCTAAGCATTATGGAATTAGAGCAAAAAAGTGATAATATCAGTGCGGTGTACAAGCCATTTCTAATAATATATATGGTGACTTTTACCATCAAGATCTAACCTCCAAAGAGTAACAAAAAGAAGAAAGCACCATACATATTATCAAACATTGGTATATGGAACACTACCATAGAAGAAAGAGCCTGTAACCCAGCTGCACGCATTTTATTCATCTTTTCATCCTTTCCAATTTCTTGAGCAAGTTGACAGAGTCTAGGAATCAGGCTTTCCAGATTGAACATGTATGTACCATCCATCTAGCAATATTAAAAAGCAAAAATTAATCTCAAAGGAATACACAACCTTGATCAAACACACCAATCAAAACGAGCATGACTACTCACCAGAAAAAAAAGGCCTACCTGACAATTTACAAAGTCAAAAAGAGTATGGCATCCTACTATACGTAGCTCATCATGTCTTGTTTGATCCAAGAGTGTGTGTATGATGCTCAGCAAGCTACTTGCAAACAATGGCCTGAAGCATATCCAGTTTAAGTCACAACTTATACACTGAAAAGAGTGAAGTTGAAGCTATGAAAGAGTACATAAATATTGGATAGAGAATTCTTGTTTAAATGACTCCATAAAGAAAATTACACGCGACAAGTGGAATTTTAGCTTTTTATTGGTCAACACCTAAAAGCTTTGCCAAAGGCAAGCTTGCCATAGTTATATGAGACTATGAAGCAAGATATTAGCCAAAAGATGGATGAATCAGAGCTTAAGGGTCCATTTGATTTGTTAATGAGGACAGCACAAGCAGTACAGCACAAGCAGTACAGTATAGTACAAACAGTTAAAGTACAACACAAGTGTTTGTGTTGTTCTATATTTGATTTTCATTGAACAGTACAATTTTTTTTATGTTGTTTAATGTTTGATTTGCATAAGTATGGAACACAAAATAGTAAATTACAATAATACATTTTTACTATTCTATATTTGTTTTATAATAAAAAAAATTACAATAATATTTTATGAAAATCTTATCAAATTCTACAACGCCCAACAACATAGCAACAAGTTAAAAAATCAACATAATTTTAAAAGCATTTAATCAACAACAAACAAACTCTCATTAAAATCTTAATCCTAAAAAACAAATACATAGATAACTAAATAAATAAATTTATAAATGAAATAAATAAATAAATCATGTTAACAATTTTGTAATGCAGTAATGTAATTTTTAATTTTAAATAGGGACAATTTTGTCATTAAATTGTTCTGTACTTCGCTAAAATTTTTGTACTGTGGTTTGGCGGTACAAAAAAATTTAGAAGTTGTGTTGTACAGATTCGGTGGTTTGTGCTATACTCCCACCCCAATTGTAAATCAAATACATAACAGTAGAAGTTGTCATGTGATGTCCCTTGGAATCTTGTGTATCAAACGGACCCTAAGTATAAAGCAGGCCACAATATTTCTTTTTAAACCTACAGCTGATCAATGAAAAAGAAATCTAACAAGAGATTAGCAGCAATAGAAACTTCTATTAAATTGTTTAACTTAGTGTATATCCCAATGGTGAAATATTTATTGTTTCCTATTGATTGGAATAAGCCAAAGGCAGAGTAACATTGACCAAACCATTAGCTTGGTGGACAACGCAATGGGCTGTAATCGGAGAACTGGAAAAGAGGAAAGCAATGAAAAAGTGAGGCAATAAAGGCACCTTTAAAGTGGAGCGGAGATCAGGCATTGAACATGGTGCATAATAATAGTTGTACAGGCAGTGCAAGTACTTCAGAAGACTGATGTCTATTAACCTTGAAACACTCCTTGAAATAAATATATTGTGTAATACATAACATACAATCATGTTAATCATAAATATTAGTTTTCATTAAATCAATATATAATGTTGCCATGCAATAAGCAAATGAAAACCAATAAAATAATTGACTTGACTAGATTTACATGGCTCAGAAAATGTGGTAATGCAGAGAAGTAAGAAAGTATATATAATATCTTACATTTGCTCTCTGCATGAAATTAACAATTTCCGATAAATACGCATGACTATTTTTGCAAAGCCAAAGCGCTCAGTTCTCAGTTCCTTGTAGCATCTTTGCTCCAGATAATCTGTAATCTGGTGGAAAACATGAGTTAGCAAAGGTTTAGCTAAGTAGTTAAATTTATATATAACAAGCAGTTTAGAAGAGAAGCTGAATGATAGATAGTGTAAACAAAACAAAACAAAAAAAATAACTGAGACTATCCAATTAATTTATGTAATATTTCATAATCCATACCATTTTTCACTCTCAAACAAATGACAAATAACAAATTGCTTTTTCATCTCCATTCTATCAAGTGAATCTTCTTCAACTTTTTTTAATAGAAGATATCTAATTGGAAAAACAATTATCATGGTAATGAGAAAAAAACCTATGCATGAAATGGAAAAATATATTCAGATCATCTTCTACACAATGCAATGTCTGGCCATTAAAATGGCAAATTCATTTCCAACTCCATTGCCTTAAAGGAGATTTAAGAGAGAAATTCATTCAATATGCACAAGACTGTCAATTGATTTTACTTAACCATCAGGCACCACAGAATCAGCAAATCCATATATGCATACCTAGAAACTTAAAACAAATTTACTAAGAATGTGTTTCTTCAAATAATTTTATGCCCCCTATGTTTCAGTATGAAAAATATATTTGCAGAATTTTTAGTCAAAGTTAGAGTAATTACTTGTTTTTTGGCCAGATTTTATGGTAAGACAGCTGCCTGATTTTATGTTAGACTTTAAGGCTTAATATCAGCCACTAAGTCTGATTATATGGCTGAAATATGTCAGGTTTGTCAGCCACTAAGGTCTGACTTTATGGCTGAGAATATCAGTTGTTATGTATATATATTACCTTGTATTCATCATTCTAATTAAGGGAAAAAGAGAGAAACCTTGCTCTCTGAACCCTATTAAAGCTATCATTTCAAATACTAATATCCTTCCATGACTAAATACGGCATAGTTGTAGGAAAAGAAACCTCATCATTTGAAGAAACCTTCAAGCTAAAAACTACATCTGGTGGCAACAATCATGGTGAAGTGGAGAACCCTTCTATTCTCGTCACAAGTCACAACCTTAATGGGCACAACTATCTTCAATGGTCACAATCAGTAATGATGTTCATCTGTGGCAGAGGCAAGGATGAATATCTTACTGAGGAGATTCCTATTCCAGAGAAGAATGATCCAAAATTCTAAACCTGGAAAACTGAGAATCGCATGGTGATGTCTTAGTTAATTAACTCAATGAACAATGGTGTTTGTGAAAATTTTCTATTATATGGAACTGCTAAGGAGATTTGAAATGCAGCTAGAACAACCTACTGAAGTTCAGATAATACATCTGAACTATTTCAGATTGAAGCAATACTACATGATCCGCATCAAGGAGATCTCACTGTGGCTGAATACTCCAACATCCTCACTCGACATTGGCAGCAACTAGATATGTTTGAAACTTATTCGTGGAAATGCTCTTATGATTTTGCTTTATATCAAAAGGCTGCGGAGCAGAAGAGAACATTCAAATTTCTTCTTGGTCTTTGTTAGAATAAGGCTATATGGAATATAGAGAGAGTGAAGAGAGGAAGAATGATATGAAGAGTGGAAGAATGATATGAAGAGTGATATTCATGTAGTGATGTATACAAGTATATATAGACACAAGAAGTAAAAGGCTAAAAAGGGCTATATAGTAATGGGCTCTTTAACAGTCTTAACAAAAATCTAGATGAAATTAGAGGAAGGATGATGGGAATTAAACCATTACCAAGTGTTCGAGAAGCTTTTTTTGAAGTGAGATGTGAAGAAACTAGAAGAAAGGTGATGATGGGATCTCAAAATTCAACTCCAACCCTTGAAGATCCTGTTCTTGCTACTTACATACCCTTCACAATCAACAACAATGAAAGTCAACTTAGAAAACGAAGACAGTGGTGTGACCATTGTAGCAAACCTGGACATGTGAAAGAAAATTGCTAGAAGCTTCATGGAAAACCTGCAGACTGGAAGCCTCCAGGCCCATGGAATGATAGCGAAGGACATGCTAATGTTGTCATAAAGGAAGAAAGCTCAACTTCAACAGAGATAAGTCCCTTCACTAATGAACAACTTGAAGCCCTTCAAAAACTCTTGAGCCAGAATCTTCCTTCTCAGCCAAACACTATTGTGTAACATGATAGCACATAAAGGTATATTCTCTAAGGCCTTTAAAGTCAACCGAGGTCTCTCGAGTCCTTGGAGACTCTAGAGCCTCAGATCATATGAGAGGTGATGCTTCTATTTTTCATGAAACATATGTAATGAGAATTACACAATCAAAATAGTTGATGGTTCATTATCAAAAGTTGAGGGAATTGGCACAATCATAATCACAGAGGAATTAATTCTACATTCTGTACTTCATGTTCGTAAGTTGGATTGCAACTTAATCTCAATTAGTAAGTTAACTCAAGATTTGAAATGTGAGTCTAAGTTTTTCTAAAAACTGTGTGAATTTCAAAAATTGGATTTGGAGAAGAAGATTGGCAGTGCTGAGATGTGTTCTGAACTTTATCTCCTCAATCAAACTTCTCTAAATAGACAAGCTCAAAGTACTCAAAGGTCAGTTAGTTTCAAATCCTAGTGTCAACAAGGATAGTGAAATAATATCATGGCATTATCGTCTTGGTCATCCAAATTTTATGTATCTTGAAAAGATGTTTCCCTTTTTATTCAGTAATAAAAGTCCAAAGTCATGTGATTGTGAAATTTGTCAACTTGCAAAACACACTCGTACTAACTACCCAAGTTTTTCTTATACCCCTTCCAAACCATTTACTTGATTCACAGTGATGTGTGGGGACCTTCAAGGGTGAAGAATATTACTAGAACTAGGTGGTTTGTTTCCTTCGTTGATGATCACACTAGATTATCTTGGATATTTCTCATAAGAGAAAAATTTGAAGTTGGTCAAATCTTTCAAAACTTCAATCTCATGATACAGACTCAATTTTAGTCCAAAATCCAAGTCTTAAAAACTGAAAATGCCAAAGAATACTTCAAAAATTACCTAGGTAGTTATCTCTTAAGTCAAGGCATTGTCCATTTGAGTTCTTGTGTTAATACACCTCAGCAAAATGGAATTGCAGAAAGAAAAAATCAGCATCTCTTAGAAGTGGCAAGATCACTCATGTTTACCTCTCATGTTCCAAAACATTTTTGGGGAGAAGCGGTTCTTACAGCATCTTATATTATAAATAGAATGCCTTCAAGAAGTCTCAAGTTTCAAACCCTTTGTCAAGTTCTTCTCCAAAGTTTTCCATGCACAAAAATTCTCTCCTCTGTAGCACCTAAACTTTTTGGATGCACTGCCTTTGTTCACATTCATCAACAACATCACATAAATTAGATCCTAAGTCTATTAAATGTATCTTTCTTGGTTCCTCACCTAACGAGAAAGGTTATAAATGCTACTCTCCTCTCACCAAAAATGATGTATACCTCCATGGATGAGACATTTTTTTAACACCAGCCTTATTATCCCAAACCTGACATTCAAATAGAAAACTTGAGAGAATATCAGTTTTGGAATTTTTCCAGTGATTCATCACTTGAGATATCCGCGTCCTCTATTCAGTCATCATTTCATCTACCTATGAATCCAGCTCAACCTGAAACATCTTAATCTCATCAAAATTCAACTATGCCTAGTCAAATTCCAAAACTTTTCAGCCTCATCAAATTCCACTAGTAACTCATTAAATTCCAGAAATTTCCTTTCATGATCAGTCCAAATTACCACAAATAGCAAGCCCTGAGCTTCGTGTTTATACAAAGAGGAAGAAACCAAAAAAGGAAGCAGAGTTTTTAACACATTCATCACACGACCATGAATCTGAACCGAGAAGTGCACCAACTCCAATTCACTCAGGTGAGGAAACTTATGACATTAAGAATGTGACTCTAGTAATTAATGATTTGGACATTCCAATTGCTCTAAGAAAGGGTGTTAGAGCTTGCACTAATCATCCTATTAATAATTTTGTTTCATATGAAAGATTGTCACCGCAGTATCAAGCTTCTGTTTCTGTTCTTGATAGCATACAAGTGCCTAATCAATTCATGAGGCTCTCCAAAGTCTAGGTTGGAAAAATGCAGTAATTGAAGAAATCAAAGCTCTAGAGAAGAATGATACTTGGGTGATTTCAGACCTATCTCCAGGATAGAAACCAGTTGGTTGTAAATGGTTGTTTACAATTAAACATAAAGCTGATGGAAGTGTTGAAAGATTAAAAGCACGCCTTGTGGCAAAGGGTTTTACTCAGTCTTATGGAATAGATTATCAAAAAAAAATTGGCTCCAGTAGCTAACCTTAACACCATTAGAATTCTATTTTCTTTGGTAGCAAATCAAGATTGGCTATTGCATTAATTGAATGTGAAGAATGCATTCCTTAATGGTGATCTAGAAGAAGAAGAAGTTTACATGGATATCGCACCAGGAATGGAAACTTCTTTTAGTAAAAAAGGTATGCAAGCTAAGAAGATCCCTTTATGGCCATAAACAATCTCCTTGTGCATGGTTTGACAGGTTCACTAAGGCAGTGATTAGATGGGGCTATTCACAATGTCAAGCAAATCATACATTGTTTGTGAATCCTCAAGTAACAGAAAGATAGCTCTTTTAATTGTATATGTTGATGATATCATTCTAATAAGTGATTATGAGGAAGAGCTACTAAGATTAAAAAAACTCTTAGCCAAAGAGTTTGAAATCAAAGATCTTGGAGGCCTCAAATATTTCCTTGGGATGGAGGTAGCTAGATCAAAGGAAGGTATATTTATCTCTCAACACAAATATGCCTTAAATTTACTAAAAGAGGCAGGTATGGTTGGAGGTAAGCCAGCAGATACTCCAATGGATCCAACCAAGAGGATAGGGTCTGAAGAAGAAAGTGTAACAGTGGAAAAAGCAAGATATCAGAGACTTGTAGGTAGACTTCTCTATCTCTCACACACTCGGCTTGATATTGCATTTGCAATTAGTGTTATAAGTTAATACATGAACAATCCAACAGAGAAACACATAAAAGTTGTGAATAGAATCTTGAGATATCTTAAGATAACTCTAGGGAAAGGTCTACCATACAAGAAGAATGATGCAAGAAATGTGGAAATCTTCTCAGATGCAGATTGGGCAGGAGATATTTCAAATAGGAGATCAACATCAGGTTATTGTTCCAATGTTTGGGGAAATCTTGTAACATGGAGAAGCAGTGCTGAAGTTGAATTTAAAGCTCTAGCTCTTAGTATTTGTTTAGGAATGTAAATTCAAAGATTACTGGGAGAATTAGGTATAGCTACAGAAAGACCTATCAAGGTATACTATGGCAATCAAGCTACAATAAGTATTGCTAAAAACCCCATACAACATGATAGAACAAAACATATCGAAATAGATCGACATTTCATTTCAGAGAAGGTTCAAAAGAAGATTGTACAGATGATCTATGTGCCCACAAGATCCCAAACTGCAGATATTCTCACTAATGCTCTTCCAAAGGCTAACTTTGAAGAATTGAATTATAAGCTGGGTTTGAACAACACCCACAGCCCAGCTTAAGGAGGAGTGTAGAATTTATAGTCAAACTTAAAGTAATTACTTATTTTTTGGCCCAAATTTTTTGGTGAGACAACTGCCTAATTTTATAGAATGCTTTAAGGCTGAATATTAGCCACTAAGTCTGATTTTATGGCTGAATGTGAGCCACTAAGGTCTGACTTTATTGCTAAGAATATCAGTTGTTCTGTATATATATATTACCTTGTATTCTTCATTCTAATTAAGGGAAAAAGAGAGAAACCTTGCTCTCTGAAACCTTTAATACTATATAATAAAAGAAACTTCAATTAGTGAGGCGAAACAATTGGCAAGATGCAATGTAAATTTGAACTCACAAATGAAACATAAAATCATCATGCAAAAAATAAAAATAAAAGAAATACATAAAATACTTTTTCATTTAGATAAGAATAGTTAACACAATTACCTTTGGAATGCGCAATGGGTTTTTTGAGGCATATTCACAAAGTTTGGCAATCTTTCTATCATTAGGCTCCTCATCCTTCAAGAAAACAGTTTGCTAATTGAATTAGACTTGTAGTAAAAACCTAAATGAGGAAGCACTAATGGATGAATTTTCTAAAAAACAAAGATTCTGCTAGTGAATAAACATTTAAAAGACAAGAATAACTATTGACTAAAAATGTAATCGCAGCTACAATATTTTAGCAATTTTTTTCACAATATCAAGATCATGAGAAGCTTCGAGAAAGTCATGATTAACAAATTCCATCATTTAGCAGTGAAATATTGTTAACTTTGAGAACCTAAGTTCAAGCAGAATATGTCACAAAAACTATCTTGACCATGATCAACCCAGTACTAATACTAAGATTAGTTTCAAACAAGCAAAGAGGAAGTGACCTCAGTACCTTCTGGGAATAAAGAACAGATAGAACATAAAACTTGTTATTTTACGCATTTGGGATTGGGAACATAATGACAAAGTTAATACATTTGAAAAGCTCCAATTCAACATTTCATGATCTTATGATTTGGTGCCAAAATCTAAAGCAACATGCCTAATTACACTATAATTCATATCTTACAGACTCCATATCCTAAATTTATTGTCGTAAAAATTAGAGGTAAACAATGGCACCCCTACAATATCATACATCATAACTAACAGCCAAATTAACCATAACGATGCAAATGACTTGTCAAATAATGAGAGCCTGCACTTGCTTAAGCAACAATGTACATAATTAGGACAGGACAAGACCTGTGACCGGGGGAAAATTTCATATAAAATTTTCTTGTAGCGTTTCACTGGCTGCCTAGACCTCGATCGCAATGAAGGGCATAGGAATAACACCCTCCCACATACAGGCAGAATTTTTCTTGAAATAAGCCCCATCCTTAACTGAAACAAAAACACACTGATGAGAAAAAAAAAATTATCCAATTGAAACAATACGTTTCCATAATATCACTCTTTCCTTCCTTTAAACTAGTTCACAAATTGATAGCATGAAATCCGTGAAAATGCGTACAATTAACATCCAAGTTCCAAAATTTAGAGAAAATTTTGCTTAGTTATGCTGAGGAACAAAGCTAACAAATTCAATTTGCAGAAAACTAAGCAAAAAAAAATCATCTCAAAACCTAACAAACAATGCAGGAAAATCCACAGAAACGTTGACAATGCACAGGGAACAGATTCAAAACTACAAAGTAATAGAATGCAAATAAAAATAAAAATAAAAATAAAAATAAAAAAGATACAAATGGAAAGACATCTCAATCCATACAACAATTCCACCAAAACAAAATTAAACAAAAATCAAGAATCAAACAATGCTCGCCCCGATTCAGGCGCAATCATACCTGCGATTGCAGTTGAGAAATTCGTGTAAAAGAATGGATAATCACAAAAAAGATAGCTGGATCTCCCACATCCTTCAGGGATTTAGAAAAGAAGAGAATTAAAATTTAAAAATTTAAAAAAAAAAAAATTTATCTGTGTGTTTGTCTGGCTCCGTCGCCGGTGGGGCCCGCCGCCCGCCTGCCGCCTGGTTGGATCGGAGAAGATCTTCACGTCCAACCTGCCGAAGTTTTATTATATGCTGATGAGTTTACCGGGTCGGATCTTTATGATTAATAGATCCGATCCGATTCTTATTACTAAAAGGATTTTTAGGTTGCCTAAATTAACCAAATTCATGTACCTTTTTATTTTTATTTTTTAGGGAAAAAAATTAAAAAATTAAAAAATTGTGCTCTCATGAATTTGTGAATAGGGCGAGCGTATTTGTTTTTTTTTTCCATTTTAAGTATACTTGGTTTCTTCGGTTATAAGAAGGAAAAATCAATGTTAACTTTTTTCCTACATAAAATCATTTAAAAATCAGTTTAGTATTAAAAAAAATGAGTTTTTGGAATTTTATGTTATGTTTATGCCATGGACCGGTTTTTTAATGAATTGTCGATTTTGACCTTGCTGAATAAGAAAAAAGTTAACATTGTTAAAAAAATTTAATTGGAGAAACCGCGTATCCTAAAAAAAAAAAAATTGTTGTCCCTATTTTTAAAATATGGGAAAGAAGAGTTTTTTTATATTCTCTTTATTTTATTTTATTATTTATGGTTTTTGACCCATCAATGTTTTTTTACTTATGCAAAAATTTAAATATCAATGGCCTTTGGATCAATTGGTACCAGGTCCGTTACGTAATCCGTTTGTTTTGTGGAGGACCCGAAATCGAATCTCATGTCTACCCAAGATGAGGGCACATAGGTTGGCGTTGAGCTCTGCTCCCACACTGCAGTGCCTGACTTTCACCCTTAAAATGGGAGGCGCATTGTCTATTTGTCGAACTCAAAAACTATGGTTAAGTGGCCTAATCCTTGTACCTATTTAACTAGTATTATTTGAATTTATTTTTGGAAATTAAAATAAAATACTACCTTAATGGATAGCAAGTTTATATAAGATTTTCTCTAAATTTTTTAAAATAAAATTAAACAATAAAATCTCAATATGTATTACGGGTAATGTATAAAAGATTAATCAAATTTTTTTCTTTTGTGCAAACAATCAAGCACTCATAATGAGCTATGCTTGTGTTGTCTGTGGATAGTTTCATCCGTTATTGTTTTATTTTAGTTTTCATTAACATTATTTTTTAAGGTAAATATAATAATTAAGGTGTTTATTTTATTTATAAAAAGTTAGGCTAGTTAGCGCCTTAAATACAATTTTCATTAGAACAGCATGGCAAAGCGGAACAATGCCTACCTCAATGAATAAAGACATGCATGCCACATTGCCACCAACAAGTATTATTATTATTATTATTATTATTATTATTATTATTATTATCTGGTTCTCCCCTCCTTTCACTGTTTTCCATTATCAAATGCATTTCATGAATTCGTTGTTTATATATAAAATTAATATATGTTTTCTAGATATATACTTTATTATTTAAAATTTAAGAGCTTTTGATGGCAGGCGTTAGATCATGATATAACAATTGCTATTTGTAGCTGTGATATGCAAGTTTTATTATAGTAACTATACTACTACATCATTGATTAATATTAGGCACTTTAGATATAAGAATGGATAGTGGTCGTATGCTCTAACAGTAACTATGGAATGTTTCTAAAAAAAAAAAAGAAATGTTCCTAATCACATGTAATATAACTCTATAAATATTTTTTTATGTTTAAATAATGCCATTATCTTATAACTAATTTGTTGACTTGAAAATGTTTTTTTTTTCTTCGGAAATCGGGATAAATACTAATGAGTGGGATCAGTGGCGGAACTAGAACCAAAATTAAAAAGGTGTTGAATTTAAATTTAAAAATTTATTAATATTGAACAATTTTATTAATTCAAACTTGAAATCAATTATTCAATAATATAGAATATACATCGATCCAAAAAATTTTATTTACACCTAAAAACCTATCATATGTACATAATTAACAATTAACTCAACTAGTAGTTAAGCACTAAATTAACAAATAATTTAACACAAATTCAAAATCTAGTCCAATTATTAAATATAATAATTGTTTAATTAATAATCTAATGAATAATCAAAATTTTATAACAATTAATCATAATATATCTAAGGATTTTCACAACAAATAATCAAACAATATTTGATAGATAATCACACAAAAAATTAAACAAATTAAGTTAGATATAAAACAAATAAGATAAATCTTGATGAAAAAATTAAACATAAGCTCTGAAGAGATTGCACAAAGAGAAAACTCACTAATCAACACGACCTATAATAATTTTTTCGAGAAATTTTGCGGAAGCAATTATATTTTTGTAAGGTTTTATTATTATTTTATTTATTATTACTATTTTTTACATTAATATCCTGAAAATTGATAATTATATATTGATAAGTTCAATAAAACATATTTAAATATAAAATTTAAAAGCAAAAATATTTGAAGATCTAGCTAGCCATATTAGTTGTTATTATCACTTTTCGATTTTATTGTTTTCATTTAATTTATTTTAAATAGTATCAATAGAATTTTAAAATAAATAAATAAAGAATATATATATATTCATTGTTATAAAGAATATCACTTTTCATATATAAATTATAATTATTAATATTTTAATAATATGATATATATATATATATATATATATATATATATATATATATATATATATATATATATATATATATATTCATTGTTATAGGATAGTTAAAATAATAAAAATGGCTAACACAATAATAACCTACTGGTTAAGAAATTCGACTTTCAGAAATTTGACTCTCTCCCAATACATGGTTGAGGCAAAATAATATAAATTGTACGATAATAACCTACTGGTTAAGAAATTCGACTTTCAGAAATTCGACTCTCTCCCAATACATGGTTGATGCAAAATAATATAAATTGTGTGTATTGGGAGTAGTTTGTCTGTATTATAGAAAAATAAAATAATAATGATGATGATGTTCTTTTATTTTGCTAGCTTTTTTTCTTTAATTTTTAATTTTTTTTATGAATACTCGCTCTTACATGAATGTCTACATTATAATTTTTTACCATGCAGTGCTGAGTTCTTCATAAAAATGTGTGTCAAAATGCTAAATATTAATTTTATTTGATGTTAACATTAATTAACAACTTCTAAGAATGTTAAGGGTGGATGCACAAATGGATCATGTTATTGACGGTTTTATATTTTACTCATAAAAAGTTGGCGTTATGTTAATTTATTCAAAAGCCTTAATCATGTCTTAACAGATTTTGGACTTTTACATAAGTTTTATATAAAAATGAAATGCCCATGTATTAATAATTATAAAATATTATATTTAATTATATTTAATTTTAATTCAAACTGTATATAAATAATTTATAATTATTAATTATAGTAACAAAATCAAGAATTTGTTTCCTGGTACTCTAGTACCCAAGTTTACTCATTGAAAAAAAATGAACAATAGTCCATTATGTTTTTGAATTCCCATACTTAACATGCTTTTGTACATACTTGGTAATTTTTTATTTTTCTTTTACTTGCATAGGCCTTTTTTCTTTAACGAAATGCAGACAATCCACATGTCTAGGATGTTTACGCTACCAGTTTTCTCAGCAAAAATATAAATATTTTAAATAGAAGACTTCATACCCATATATCAAGAGACTAGGTTGGTGGTGTCTCATAAAAATTGTTTAAATGTTATACATTTCTTATAAACATTAATTTTGAAAATGCGAAAACATAATTTCATTGATGTTTTTACAAAAAATTATTTGTTGATTTTTAGTTATAAAAATATATAAATAAAAAAATAAATAATATTTTCTACAAATATATAAGTAAATATGATTTTTTATGATGGTATATTAACACTAACCCATTTATGAATGTTCAATTGATACGACATTGATTAAGAGGGTATTTTAAGAATTTATATCATTTTGAGTCTTCCACCTATTGTTTCACTGGATAAGGTAGTCAGAGACGCAGTTTGGTTGGGTATAATATCATATTACTTAGAATGGGGAAGATAACTTGGTCAGTATTACTAGAAATATGTGGTAATCTTACATTCCTGGAGAATATGCTTTTTTCCTCTATTGTACCTCTCAAGTTCAATGTAATTTTCAAAAAACTATCTTTTAAAAAAAAAATTCAAATATTTTCTTGGAGATAAAAAAAATTGAGATTAATTTTTTTAAATATTAAACAATTAAATTGGAGGAAAAATTTATATTTACTTAAAATAATTAAATTTTAATTTATTTTTAAAATAAATTATTTAAAAATTATATAATAAAAATTAAAGATTTTAATATTATTTTTAATAATATTAAATACTTATTATTAAACAGTTTTCATATTTTCATTAGTAAATATCATAAACTTTACCTTGTTTGGCACCTCTTAAATGAAGATATTTTGATAAAATGATAATTAGTAATATAAGATTTCCATACAACCAAACAATATAATGTTACATCTAACCACATATCAAAGTAACTTAGAAATCATAACTCTATCCTTGAGAGTAATATAAGATTCCATAATACGACCCTTAGAAATGAAGATTCCATAAAATGAAGATTCCATAAAATGACCCCTTAGAAAGGGATAAACTATTTTAGTATTTTTTTTTTACTTGCATCAACCTCCCTCAACGAATATAAATTTTTTTGGCACACTAAAATACCTTTTGCTAGTGTGCTTCATATGCAGGGCCCATTGGAAAATAAATATTCATAAAAAAAAAATTAATTTGATCAATATTTTTTAAAAAACTATATGTTAATTTTTAATTATAAAAATATATAAAATATCTAAAATATAACTATATATTAAAGATATCTCCCTCTACTAGTAGTGCGTTCAAGCCTTCTCCACACGACATTTGGCACATTTGCATTCGTTTGAGATTTTCATAATAATGCTAATCTTGATTAGCCGATTGGTTTAATTAGATTAAAGATATCCCCCACTAATAGTAGTGCATTCAAGCCGGCGATTAGAGAATTGATGGAAAAATTAAATAAAAAAACATTATAATAATTGGTTTGCATTATTTTTTTCCCTCTTCATAGTCCCTCCTAGCTGTCCAAACAACATTTGTACTTGGTCATTGTTTATTTAAAAAAAAAGTAAGGTTGGCAACCAAATCCACCAATTAAATCACTAAAAATAAAACGACACACAAATCCCAAAATCGTTCCAGCTACAGTGACACACATCTCCAAAAACAACTCACAAGAACAAGAGAAAGAGAAAGAGATCCAAATATCAAGGCTGGAAATTTTCAAATGTAAAGATAGGAGAAACAATTGTGGTTTTGTCCAGCATGAATTTAGTGGGGAAAAAGGTAACCTTTCTCTTAGATATGTTTTGCCAGTGTTTTTTTTAGAATGATGATGTTTCTCAAAGTCATCTCCATGACCATGGTGATCTCTAATCTCCAACGGTTGTCCACTGTTTGTTAATGGCGATAGCTATGCATCTCTTAAACTTTAATGTTCTAGTTGCGGCCGACCGAAGTGTCACTTTCATGGGGGAAGTGAAGACGTTGCAGTTAAGGGTGCCCAGGCAAGCAAGGAAGAAGATCACATTTCTCTAGGTTTTTTTCACCACCAAAGTGCAAAAGGATGAAGATGGCTGAGACGATGGTTACCAAAAATAGGTGATTTATATATATATATATATATATATATATATATATATATATTAGGGCTCTAGATTTTTAGATGACGAGTTATATGAATTCAATCAAAAAGTCATCACTTTTATGTTAATTTTCATTCTCTACTTTCAGTTATTCCAATTTGATATATATATATATATATAATTGTTAGATTTGATGATGAGGGCCATCAGATTGACTATTTGTTTTTTACCCATTATTTGTGGAACCTTTTGATATTTTTGCTTTTAAAAACTTTATATTTCTCTCCAAGATGGGTTTGATTAAGTTTAATATCGAATTAATTTATTTACAAACCTAACATATACTATTTGGTAAAATGTTTTGGAAGAGTGTGTTACATAGTTTTTCTTTTTTTAAACATGGTTACTGGGAAATATTTTGTTATTTGTGCCACAAAAATTCTAAATTTGTGGCCAACTCATGAAAAAATGACATTAGACATGAAAAGATGGAAGCCTAACTTTATTTGTAAATTCATATTTATTGTAATTAAATACTTTTTCCCATACCCATACAATTGCATGTTTTAGTTTGGGTATATAGTATAATTGACTCTTATGTTTTAATGATCAAATCCAACACTCAAGAATAAAATTATGTGCATTTAAATTTACAATTGTTGGTGCTAAAGCAGTATTACCATAAAATTTAAAATATATATAATAAATTTGAGTGTATTCAAAGTTTAAATTGTTGCTGTGAAGTGGTTTGTATTTATGTTTATTTATTTATCTTTTTCCCTGTCTCTATTTAAAAAAAAAACCCCCTACTATTTAGTTAATGTTTTGAATCAATGTGTCACATAAGGTGTTTTTTTTAAAACCAACATGGTTAGTGCGGAATATTTCGTTATATGTGTTTTTTTTTAAACTTAAAGAAAATCTTTAGTCATGTTTATCTTTTACAATTTTTTTAAATAGAGTTTTGTTGTTTAGCACTAAGACTAGTAAGATCACCAACAATAGTATAATATTAAAAAATTGACAGCTTTGTTATTGTTTGAAATAGTTAAAAAATGATAGATGTATTACTTAAATTGCAAATCAAATCATATAACTATTATGATAACACTACTATTATAGAATGTTATTGGTTTCCTAACATATACTATTTTGTAGACTTATGTTTGACATGGGTTAGGTTTTTTTTGGGTTTTTGTGCAACTCTGCTGGATAATAATTAGTTTTTTGTGTTGAGGGAAAAAGACTTGCACAAAAAATATTAAAATATGAAAGAAATGAGTGGTGATCCCACAGACTCGATTTTTGGGATTTAAAATGGAACCGAGGTGTGGGATCATCTGGTATGCACAATCACTTGATCTATAGTGATATTAATTTTTATATTAAAATATTGTTAAGGGTAAATGAGGTATTTTACCCTCAAAACACTTCTCCCTTGTCCATGCACTCATCCACGCCTTCGCCCTAAAACAACAGAAGTCCTTGGGAATCACCACTGTGACCTCGCTCGGTGTCGCTCTCCGACCACCTGAATCCGTCCTCCTTCTCCTCTATATCCTCCTTCTTGAATGGGAATGAAAAACTCCTGAATCATATCTACAGTAAAAACCTTTCTCTTTTTTATTTCAAAAATATGATTAAGGGTAATTTGATTCTTATTTATAGCAAGTACAAGCTCCAATAAAAAAAAAAGAGGCGGTGCTTTGCTTGAGTGAGTTGTACATTTTGATTCATCGGAGATTGAGACCTTGGCGCTATTGAATGAAGAGAAGAGCGAATGGCGAAGACCCCTGAATCCACTCTCTTCTTCTCCAATTTCTATTTCTCTCTTGGCGATATTCAAGGGTTTTTTTTATTTAGTAAATAAAAAATGTACAAATAGCAAGGAGAGGGCAAGGCCCGTTATCATTTTGAAGAACGATCAGAGTAGAGCAGCCAAGAAACTCAACTACCTTTGTCTCCTTTGTCTTGTAAACAATTTTCTTCGATTTAGGGACCTCTTTCTTCATTTCCGGCACCGCCTCCGCCTCGACGTCCATCCCGGGCCAGTCAACACCTCTTCAATCGAATCCTCAAACTCTCAAGGAGGCAAACAAGGATTGGAATCACACTATTGAATCAAGAGAAAGAATGGCGAAGACGCCTAAACCCACTCTCTTCTTCTCCAATCCCTCTCTCTCTCTATATATATATATATATATCATCACTATTGAAGAGTATATTTTTATTTAAGAAATAAAAAAATAAAAAATTTGAGAACGGTTGTGCTCCCGATTACTCTTAGCAGCATATGGTTTTGGTGGACCGGTTAGGGATTCAAGACACAAGAGCTTGCCAATCAGAGAGTGAGTTTCTTAAGGATCACATCAACGCCCATGAAGAAGATGCTGACCTCACCGACGTCACCGCTCTGAGCTGCTCCCAATTCTTTCCCTTCTGTTTTGATGAATTTTGAAGCAGGGAATTGAATAAAAACCTTGGATTCAGGTGGTCAGAGAGTGACGCCGGCGAGGTCACGGTGGTGATTCCCAAGGACTTCTATCATTTTAGGGTGAAGGCGTAGATGAGGGAGAAGTGTTTTGAGGGTAAAATACCTCATTTACCCTTAACAATATTTTAATATAAAAATTAATATAATTGTAGATCAAGAGATTGTGCGAACCAGATGATCCCACATCTCGATTCCATTTTAAATCCCACGGAACCGAGTCTGTGAGATCACCACTCGAAAGAAATAAAGTGATTTAACCAAACTTTATTTCTAATATTCTATTCATGACCCGTTTTTGTTTTTAAATAAAAACCATACAAATGTATGCTTGGTTTTGCTTATATATAAATGACTAACCAAGCAAACCAACTTGCAAACTCAAGAGTGAAAACAACTTTCTTGATGGCAGGAGTAATGAAAGATCAGCTAGACTATTCTGATAAGCAATTGGGATGACTTAAAGGTGTTGTTAGCTTATTAGAGTATGTGATCAATGCATTTTTGGATGGGGTTGCTGTAACAATTGTGGTTGTACGAACTAGGCCATTTGTGAGGTGGTGGATTCACAATCGTCAAGACTGTCAAGCCCACCGGAGGCGGAAAAATTCAGACACAGGCCAAAAAAAAGGAAGACAATGAGAGCTAAAGTGTAGAGGGCTGAGATGTAGAAGCGGCTTTGACACGAACCTTAGTTTGGAATTAGGAAATATGGCTAATGAATGGTTTTTTTTTAATGAAATGTATTAATTTTGGAAAATATTTTGGGCTTGTTTGCTAAATTGTGCTTTCTTTAGTTGTTATTATTTATTTGGTTTATAAACTTAAAAGACTGGGTAACAACGGGATTTGTATTAATTAATTTAATTATTTTCCCTAACTAAATATATGGATTGTATTTTGCAAATCTACTATAAGTTCTGAATAATAGAAATTATCAAATGGGATATTTAATAAAATTGATATTTTTTTTGAACTTTTTATTATATTTTCCTTCTTATCTAAATACTCTATTTAAGTTGAGACATGCTTCATTGGGGAACCATATCGAACACATTATTGGTGTCTTGAAAATGATATTTCCTCTACTCAAAGTTACAACCTTTCATCCAATAGATTCTCAAACCGATATAGTAGTTACTGCATGTGTCTTGCATAATTTCATACGGATACACAATGGCACGGACGAAATTAAGGAAATTAGTAATAGAGCTGACGAAGTTTCCATTCCAAATGGAGATTATACATACGAAAATGATGTCAATGTAATGAACTCTGAACATATTGCAGGTGCTCGCAAAAGAGATGAAATAGCAATGCAAATGTTGGATGATTATTGTAACTTTGTAGAAATGTAATATAAATGATGTGTAAGGTTATCTATGTTGCCTTGTGTTGGGGCTACGATTATTATTTACAAACCTTCCTTTTTGTTATTAAGTTTAGAATTTCAGCAAATAATTCAACAAACTATCCGCAAATAAACAAGTAGTTCTAAAATAAATAAATAGAACTTATAAACAAGACGTCTTATATAAAAGATTTAAGTCATTGTGACAATATTAAACATCCTCAAACATAAATTGCATGTAACTAAATAGAAAAACCATAGCACATAACATTGTTTTTAATCAATTATTTGTCGAAGCCACTACACTTTCCGATCTTCCTTGAGACTCAAGAACATTTCACGATTTCCCTTATCTTTAAACAATGTTGTAGCTTTAACCAAGTCTTCATCTGAAAACATATTACACCCCACATTAAATGCCGTCATGCATTCTCCTATGGTATACTTCTCCTCTACTTGGTTCATTTTCATAACATTAATATATCGATCAGTCTCAGAGTGACGCATATCTAAATATTGTTCTAAGAATGCCTCTTGTATATTTTTTTCTCTTTTGGTCCTTTTTCCTTCTTTGCATATCATCATCTCCTAACCTTTGTCGTCTTTCACTACCTGAACTTTGGTGTTGTAAAATATATGGTTGATTGCATGGAGGTCCCACTTGTGCAAAATAACGACCCTTTATCTCTATTTCAGGTGTAGACAATGATTGAATGGGATCATTTAGAGCCGGAATACTTGGAGATGGAGTGTCCATTGGCACATTTGCATAATAATCTACATCACGAGAGCGTCTTCCTTCTACATATCTCCCTGTATGATAAATCTACAAATGATTAGAAAATTTATTATAAATCTTTAAACAAACATTAGTAAACAACAGCGAATTTTTACCCTCATAAATCTCCTGCAATACTGTGAGATATGGAAAGGGTCTTTGATGTCATCTCCTTGTTTCTTTATTTCTCTGCATATTATGATGAAAATGTTTAAAAAAAAAATTATTGCATAAAGTTTGTTGGTTATGTGATAAATATATATACCTTTAGTAGTGGTGCCCAAACTTCATCAGTAGCTGATACCATATTTTTATCATAATCCCATTCAAAGCCACTTAATTTAGTAAACCCCTTCAGAAGCTTGAATTTTTTTTTTTTTATCTCTTGCTCTAATGCTTTAACTTGTACAACAATGCAGTTTATATTAGAGAATTTTGTTACCATGTCACGCAATATTCTATTCCATGCCTCTTTAGTCTATCTATTTTGTGAGCCGTACGCTGGAACATTATAATCACCTAACAATTTCACTAGATTAGCCTTATAATTTTCATTCCATTTGCCCTTGTGTTGGTTTTTTCTTGATTTGCCATCCATAATACAAAGTCAATGGTATTAGTCAATGTCATTTTTATATTGCTGCACAAGAAGCATTCAACAGTCCCTTGAAAATTAGAGAACACATAACAAACACACAGAAGGAGTCACAAGTTAAGTAGATAAATGCATGATTTAGGCATCACAATTTAAAATCACTAACATCATGACGGAAAAACCTAACCTCTCTTATTAAAAAGAAAAAGAAAAAAGAAAATTCCTAAAATTTGGAAAATCCTTCAACTTTTACGCAAGTGGCAGAAACAATGTGCAATATACAAGGGTCATCTCAATATACATGGGTCATCCATGGATTGAGAATAATTGTTAAGATGAACCACAAGCATTAATAGAGTAGTTGAAAAAAAAAAGAGAAATAGAGGGAAATAAAACTTAACATCCAGGGAGATTAATAGATTCGGAAGTAAAATAAATTGATAACCAAACAAGCATTCTCTTTTGAGCTCACAACAACCATGAATTAGATTTTAAAAATAATTATCAAACTTGAGTGGAAGTTTCGCACAAATTTGGGTAACATTCTAACTTTATCCTGAAATACAATCACATAAATGTAACTAAATCAAAATAAAAAAAATCAACAAAACAACAAACTGCATCTTAATTCAAAACAAGGTTGCTTTATCACTTCAATGGAACTGCTATATAATCTATTGTAAAATAAACATGCAAAAAACCATCATCTAATCATGAGGAAACCATCTAGGTTCTTTTAAATTAATTACTTATTATAACCCTTAATTAGCAACATGAATTTGCTAAATAATTAGATAATAACTAAATATTTAAATATATTTTAACTATTAAGACAGTAGACATCATTCAATATCAGTATCTTTCAACAGTTAAATAGATTTATTCCTATGAGATTCTCTATATTCCACCACCATGGCAATTTTGAGACCAAATGTTTGGGACCAAACTTCTATAACACTTATCTAGGCAAATATCGTTTAGATTACACTAATAAGGAAGGGCTTTCAAAAAGCACTTCTCATATGAGAGGTGTTAGAAATGAGCAATCTTTCATCACAAGCCATCATCAATAATCACAATGAAGCAGCCGATTATAAGAATTAGACCAGATCAATGTGTTCAAACCTTTCCAAATATCATCTTTTATTAATCTGCCATGAAGAGATGTATATATTAAAAAGAGAGAATGAAAGATAAATAGTCTACTAGAGCACATCAACCACAACTGCTCTGCTAAAAAAACACAAGCATTCCTCATAAAACCATCCCTTCCCCCATTTATGAATTAGATAAATCAATAACAAGAGTAAATATTTGAAATAGTTAAATCTATGATCAGGAATAGACGCATCTTGTCGAATAATAACATGTTTTCTGCATCACTCAACAATTGGTGATTGAAGCAAATAAATCAAAGGAGACAAATTAAAAGCATTTCCCTCTCTCAACAGGGGCATAAGTAAACCATCCAAGCGATATACCAAATAATAATAATAACACACACACACACACACACACACACATATACCTATATATTACTTGTAACTCTCAGCAATTTGTAATTTGTAGAAATTGATGATAATATAAGAAGAACAGAGAAGGAATACAAAGCTATAAACCTTTTAAATCTAGATCATGAGGAAGCAGAGAGATTGATCGGGAGAGACGAGATAGGTAGGGTTTCAAGTTCCCAATGTCGAACGCGGTGAGGCAGGCTAGACCTCGGATCCTCTCTATTCTCTTGCCAAGCCAGGCTCGGTAGGCCAGCAAATGGCGGCAACAAAAGGTAGCTGCAAGCAGCGGCCGTAAATCAAGATGGTGGAGAGTGTGAGAGAGAAGAAGATTAATGTGAACCTATATGCACATCGGGGTGGATGAAAGAGATGGAGAGAAGGTTGCCACCACGGATCGAGGTGGATGAGAGAGATGGTAAGAAGGCCGGAGTGGATCGGGGAGGACGGGTGAGATGTTGAGAAGGCCAGCGCTGCTTAAGATGGACGAGGAGGCCGGGGTGAAGGAGGAGGTTTTATAATTTCCCAATCAATGCTCTGCCCGAAATGTATAGGAAAAAAAAATTGGGGGTCACCTCTTTTACAAAATTAGTATGGAATCATATGATTCCATACTAATTTTATACTGTCAAAACAGTATCTAAACACCCTTTATTATACTTTCCTCCATAATACTAAATTCCATAGGAATGGGCACCATTCCTATGGAATTTAGTGGTACCCAAACAGAGCCTTATTGGCTATTTAGTTTTTAAGAAAACTAAAGACAAAACCATAGCCATAATTTTAAAATGATTGTGAAAAAATATTTAGAAAACAAAAACATGCCTATCAAATCATATCAAATAGAAATAATATCTGTAATATATACACATCAAATCATATCTCATATCTCTTTGACTAATTTGCATACATCTACACATCTAAAATTTGTCACAAATCCCAATCTTCATTTGATCTCAATTCACATTAAAAAAAAAAAAACTTAGAAAATACAAAATTGATGACTACCAGTAGTAATTAAACTAAGAAAAAAATACAATTGAAATTGTATACAATATTTGAATTGAAGAAAATACAAGATAAATACAATCAAAAACTGGTTTTTCAAATATGAACAAACTAACAAGCTGGGAAAAAGGTATATAATTTCCTTTGAAAATACTATTCAAACAATTGCGGAACAATCAATACAATAACAAGCGGAACAGTTTATATTGTTGAACAATTCTATAAAATTATTTCAAGACAAAAAATAAAAATATAATTCTACCAAATGGAAAATCAAATATAATAAAAAATATATATAATATAAAAAATCTATTCTTCTTTTAAGAAAATCTACTATTCTTTTGGATTTTGTCATAATTTTAACATTTTAAATTACATTTTTTTTTTTAATTTGTTTGAATTGAAAACAAATAAACTCTTCTTTTAAGAAAAACCGACAAAACATAATGAATATCTTTGACTAAGCATTCAAAAATTTAATTTAAAAAATTAACCAAAGAAAAACAACACAAGGCAACCGCTCTCTCTCTCTCTCTCTCTCTCTCTCTCTATATATATATATATATATATATATATATATATATATATATATATATATATATATATATATATATGTGCATTTCTAAGGTAGTAGTGGCTATCTTAAAAAGCAAAAACATATATATATATATATATATATATATATATATATATATATATGTATGTATGTATATAACACCTGATAGAAATAGAGTAATCTTCTCACACAAGCATCAGTCTCCTAGATCAGCCTGATAGAAATAAAGTAATCTTCCCACACAATCATCAATCTCCTATATTAGACGTGGTAGCACTCAAACAAAAAAATACATATTAACAGCCTTATTTCCCTCTCGTTCCAAGATCCTCTTTTGCTCATCCTTCCTTATTATTATTGTTATTCAATTGTCAACCAGTTTATTTTTTTTTATAGCAACAAAAAAACATAGCATAGTTGCAGCTTTAATTTATCTTTCCTTATTATGATTTAATGCAATTTGCAGTGTTAGTAAATCAAAACAAAAGAAAGAGAATGAGTACATCCAAGTTCAAGACAATTTGTGTTTTTTTTGTGGTAGTAACCTAGGAAAGAAAAAGAGTAACCAAGATGCTACCATTGATCTTGGCAAAGAGTTGGTTTGGCTACTTCCTTTTACTTAATTTAATTTCTCTTTTCATCACTCTCTCTTCCTTTCCATCATTTTTTCTCTATTATTGTTCTTATAATCATATAGCCTACTCATTTGTGTATGCTTAACTACAAATATGTGAAATAACCTAGCAAATCCCTTAATGTGATGAAAAACATTAATTTAGTATATGGAGGAGGCAATATTGGATTAATGTGCTTGATATCTCAAACTGTCTTTGATGGTGGAAGACATGTTCTTGGGTATGGTTTTTTTTTTAAAAAAAAAAATATTGAAAGGCCATTCGTTTAAAAAAAAAAACTTACGATATTAACATTTTTTTTCCCATATACTCAGTATCATTCCTAAAGCTCTAATAGATAAAAAGGTATGAAAAAAAAAGAATTTTATGACAAATTATTCTTCATTTTTTATACCCTTCGAACCAAGGCCTATTCAGTAATATATTGTCTCTTGAATTTGTTAGATCATTGGTGTCACTTTAGGAGAAGTAAAACCAGTTGCAGATAAGTATCAAAGAAAAGCAGAGATGACTCGCAATCTTGATGCCTTTATTGCTATGCCTGGTTAGTACATAACCTACATTTCATATTTATTATATGCCATAACATTGTTTTAATTTCTTATCATTCTTTCATCACTCATTATGCACAAAGACACATCCTCTCACAAGTCATTATATTTTTATTTTCTTGAAATAAATAACCAAAAAAATACAGACTAATTAATCTCAAGTGGAATTGTTATGCATGAGATTATGGCACTCTTGAGGAGCTTTTTGAAGTGATTATTTGGGCACAATTAGGCATACATAACAAGCTGGTAATTCAATGGCAATTATACACATACACAATGGAAATTACGAACAAAACATGACTAACTTATTCTTTGTTTTAGGTCAGGATTACTGAATATTGATAACTGCTACAACTCATTGCTTTCTTTCATTGACCAAGCTGTAGAAGAAGGTTTCATCAACTCAAGATCACAACATATCATTGTCTCCGCTTCAAATGCAAAGGAGCTAATTGAGAAGCTCAAAGTAATATTCAAATGCTGAAATATAATATTTACTAAATGTTACTTTCTTAACAATTATTATTGATTATTAAGAATTATTTTGCAATTACAAGACTATTATCCATATCATGAAGAAATTCCATTGAAACTAAATTGGAACTCTGAGCAACTCACCCATTCCCAAGACAATTAAATTTCTACTTAATTAGAAAGATATAATGGAAAACAACATTTTTACCAAATTTTGCCAGTTAAGAATGTCAAACTATATTTGTAACGTCTTGTTATAAGAAATGTTGGTTTGCGTAGTAAACAACTAATATTTTTGTTTAGCATGTTTAAATAAAAATGCATGCCAAAAAAAAAAAATATATAAATAAATTGTCAACAAACCTTACAACTAAAGCTTCTTTGCCACATAAACATAACACACTATGAATACCTTTAAAATAAATAATTTACTACAAATGCAAAACTAATCTAATACTAAACTATTATATGCATGAATTAATAGACAATAATTTTTCCAAAAAACCCATTCATTAATACATTTTGCTTTTACAGGTCAAAAAATACACTACAAATGAGAATTGAGACCCAAAAAAAAAACATATAAACAAATACTCCAAAAAGCAGAGTAACATCTCAACATGAATATAAACAATACAAAACTATAGAGTACAAGAACACAAATTACAAATGAAAACATAGTTCTTCCAAACTCAACTTTACCACTGTGAAAAAAAAAAATCAAATTGTGACTGTATTCATACTAAATATGTGTTTTTTCCAAAATTACAATATATTTTCAATCTGATATAAACCAAACGAATTTGATATATAAACCCTTATTAGCATCATCACGGGTCTTCCACATTAGTATCTTTTATAAGCATATAGAAATAAATATTATTTTTATTACAATAATGGCAATTACCCATTTGGCCATTTGTAACAGTCCAACGGATATGCAACCCATTATAGAGACTATTTTAACAATATAATTTTTTTTTTTTAAAAAAAAAACATACTTGGAAATGCTGTCCGATTTGAACGGGCGGGCTGCGGGGCCCACCAGAAAGAGAAAGAAAAAGAGAGAAAATGGGAAAGAACAAAACCGATTTCTTCTTTTTTTTTTCCTTAAATTTTTCTCATTTTCTCGGAGGATGTTGGAGATCCGCAGCTATATTTCTTGATTTTCCTTTTTTTTCTACGGATTTCCACAACCTCCGTTTTGCTGCCTTAATCCCAGGTATCATTGTATTTATTTTATTTTATTATATATATTTTTTTTTTGAGAAAGTGGATAACAAGTATCATTGCAATTGAATTCGGAAGAGAATTGTTTGTTTCTTGATGGATTATTATTTTATTGATTTTTATTTCCTTTAATTTGCAGCAAATTATTTTTACCTGAATTTGTGGGGTGGGGGTTTCGTGAATTTTGGTGAAATTCGGAGGTTTTTAATGGTTTTTATTAATTTCTTCATTCTATCTTCGTTTTTGTTTTCCTTCTCTTCTATTCATGAATTTTGGTTGTCTGAAGGACTGTGATTCTGTATGTATTTTTCTCAAATTGTTTCATTGTTTCCTTCTTTATGTCGGGTGAGATTTTTTTTTTCATGGTCCAATTTGACGGACTTATTATTGGGAAACATCATAAAATTTCAAATTGTGATTTTTGTGTGCAAATTTTAGTGTTTTTTTTTTTTAATGCTGATGGTTGTTCTTCTCTAATTGTTTTTTATTCAGTTAAAGATGGGGATTATGTCAAGAAAGGTTCTGCCTTTATGTGGGAGATTGTTATTTTTATGTCCCTCATTGCGAGCCAGGTCTAGGCAGCCAGTAAAGCGTTATAAGAAAATTCTTTCTGAAATTTTCCCTCGGTTACAGGTTTTGTCCTCATATCTATTGCTTTTGCTATGCTGATTTATTGCATATTCTTGTATAAACAACTCTGGGTTGTCATTGGTTGATGAGTTCTTTCTATCAATTTGGTCAATTTTTCTGTTAATGTGGAGAATAATGTTTTAATTTTGAGAATTAGTTTGAGTTAGGGAAGTCTATATTAGTGTGGCAATTTGGCTTTAGTTGTCGGCATCCAATCATGATATGGTGAATTGGAGTTGTCTTGTGCAATGTGTATTAGCATTGGACAATGCATACAATTCCCCTCCAAAATGTTCTCTTTTTTTTTCTGTTCCTCCCAAAAGCTTTGAGACCATTTCCTCTTTTCCTAGATGCAAATTGAAAAACGAAGAAGTTATAGAATTGAATCACTTGTGCTGAAGTATGCCTTTGCATTCTAATCTTCCTTGTCATTTTTCCTCAGATTTAACAATCGTCACTCTTAAATGATAAATTTTATAAGTTAAGGCCTCTTCAAACTCCCTACGGCTATGATACTGTGAAAAATGGTAGAATATTGTAGTTGAGAATTTTCAATCATGCTGTAAAATTTCTCTAGTAATGCTTGCTCATTCAAGTTCTCCATACCAAATCTAATCCAATTATCATGCTATTTTCTTGAAGGATGAAGAACCCAATGATAGAAAGATAGGCAAACTTTGTGAATATGCGTCAAAAAACCCATTGCGGATTCCAAAGGTAAGTTCTTTTAAATGTATTGATCCATATTAAATAGCAATTTTTTCGTGCGGATATTATAGTATATGTACAAGCTCAGCTTGGCAAGGATCTTCCGCTCATTGAAGCTTCCTTTGCTCTATATATAAGCAAGTTTGCAGAATACAAAAAACATGAGGGAAGTGAAAGTATTTGACGATGACTTATTTGTAGTAATTTAGTTAGGTAGTTACATATGATATTGTAGAAAATATTGCAGAAAATATTATCTTTTCTGTGGTTTGCCAATGTGTTTGTTTTAGATAGTTTTCGATTCATTTAATGCAGAAAACATTGTTGCAGAAAGATAATGGAAAGGGTTGGTTATTTCATTATATTTAGAGAAATCACTATTGAGTATGAAAGGAGTTAATAGCAGATCTTTGAGGCATTATGATATATGCATATTTGTTTTGTACTATAGGTGTCTCTTGTGCAATAAACATGCTTTCAGTTCCCAAACTAAGGCCCTTTTGTCCTTCTGGTCCCTGATTGGAAAAGTGGGCTATTTAGATCCCTAAACTAGAAAAATTGTGCACTTACAGTCACTCAACATTATGTGATCAGTTTCCACTGGATCATTGGGCTTACATGGCATATGGCTTGTGATGTACATGTCAGCACATATAACATGTCATTTGCCAAATGTGTTATGGTTTTTAAATAGCATATGTGGCAGAAGTTGCCATCTTAGATATCATGTCATCTTCCACTTGTCATTTGAGTTTACTTTCTTCCTTAAATTCTTTATGCCATGTCAATTTTCTATTTTTTTTAAACACCAATAATAAAATAAATCTATATGACACATGGCAACTGACATGACTTAGGTGAAGGCTATTGACCCACTTCAACAATGAAAGTTGATGAAGCACGGTAAAGGACTAAAATTGCAATTTTTCCTAGTTCAGAACCTAAATGACATTTTAGTGGTTGGAATTAAAATGAGTCAAATGACTAAAAGGCCTTAGTTTAAGAAAAGGACTAAAATTGCATCTTTTTCCTAGTTCAAGGACCTGAATGACACTTTAGGGCCGTTTGATTCGCGGTAATGTAGAAAGATTACCACGTGTTAAGTGGTAATCTGAATATATTACCACGTTTGGCATTGCACCAGTGGTAATCAGAATGGTAATATCACATTACCAACTTATAAATATTATCAAGAAAGTTGGTAATCGTATTACCACCAAATTTGGTGTCTATCTTGGATTACCGTGGTAATCTTATAATTTTTTATATTTTAGCAAATTGATTACCATGACAACCAAACACGGCAATGAACTATTCCCAGTAATAAGAATTCCCAACCAAATATGGTTATATCAAATTACCGCAATATTTCCAACCATATAACATTCCCACTCATATTACCATGGTAATATGTCATTACCACGAACCAAACGGCCCCTTTAGGTTTTAAGGAATCAAAATGACTAGAAGACCTTAGTTTAGGGACTTAAGGTGTACTTTGTCCCATCTTTGTTCAATCGATGCATGTTACATTTTTCATCACCCCGCTTTTTCTTAGCTAACTATATGCATGTTTTTTACCAGATTACAGATTATTTAGAACAGAGATGCTACAAAGAACTAAGGATCGAGCACTTCGGCTTTGCAAAGATTGTCATGCGTATCTATCGCAAATTATTACTTTCTTGCAAGGAGCAAATGTGAGATAATTTTTATAATACATATGCTTTCCTTTTTCCTTCTGGATGCCGTAATTTTAAAGCTTTGTGGATCTAGCAAAGTTCGTATTTCTTTGATATCATGTGCTTTACTGCATAATAAACTCATATGGATTCTAATTCAAAATGATTTTATTTTCTATATTATCAACATGATTATATTTCCTATATTACTCTTTCATTTTATTTGAGAATGTGTTTCTATTTGATTATGGATTGGTCCAGTTTCTAGCTTTGCTATATGGAGTCTTTCAAAGCATCACATCCATTTCACCCATAATGTTTATAGAAAGAGCTCCAGTATGATATCATGTTCAAAACTTGGCCTCCTCTGACTTGAGAGTTACCTTTAGGTTTTCAGAATCATTTTCTAATTCTCCTGCTATGGTCTTGGAATGGTTTACCAACAGAATGATTTTATCAATGTTTCTCTCCCTTCCACCAATTTCAATCAATAGGAAACCTCGGAAATTCCACCCAGTAGAATTGACCTATAGTCAAATGATTGTCTTATAGTTTCTTTTGCTATTAACATTTGATTATCCATTTCCTGCACTGTTTAATTGTGGTTCCAAGGAATGTTGTTAAGGAAACAAGTAGCGGCGACTTACTGCAATTCATTCATATTTTGGCTTATATGTGGTCACATATTCTCTTGTTATTGTTAGATTTTTACTAACTATAAACCCTAATTTATGTTCGCCTTTTCTGGGTGAAATCATTTAACCGCCAATAGTCAATATTTATTGTCTTATTTTTTTTTGTTCAATCCCACTCTCTTCAGTGTATGAGTTGTCATGATTAGACTGGATACGCTACAGGCCATTGTTTGCAGGTAGCTTGCTGAGTATCATACATACATTATTGGACCAAACAAGACATGATGAGATGCGCATCATTGGATGCCAGACACTTTTTGATTTTATAAATTGTCAGGTGGGTTTATGCTCTCTTTCTCATCTTTAGATCAGCGACATCTGTTTGAGCCACATCATAGATTGCTTTTGATCAAATGAGATTCTTTTCTGTCTATCATCATGTTAGATGGATGGCACGTACATGTTCAATTTGGAAAGCATGATTCCAAGACTCTGTGAGCTTGCTCAAGAAATTGGAGAGGATGAGAAGACACATAACACACGTGCGGCTGGGCTGCAGGCTCTGTCTTCTATGGTAAGTTTCCATTATTCAAGTGGCTTATAATCTTAATACAGTGCATCCTCGCATTTGCTTCTATTTGAACGTTAGATCTTGATTGCAGAAAAATCTTCGCATGTTTGCATATAGCTTCTTAGATTTTTTGCATTTACCCTATATAATCCTCTTGCCTAAATTCCTGATACAAACTTTCATTTCATATCTGATCATTTTGGGAATGTCAATTATACTCTTTACAGTTTCAATTTGTAATTGGAGAAAAGGAAATGAACAAAGCTCTTACTATTAAACCCAATTTGTTGATGCAAAACTGAAAGGTCATATTACAGTCATAGATAACTATGTTCTCCTTTTGTTGATTTGGGGTAGATGAATGAGAAAACAACTTAACCACAATTGATGTAATATTCCTTCTTGTTTGGGTAAATTTTGCCAGAGGAAGTATTTGCACATACTATTCAAGATTTCTTACATTGAATACTAAAGGAGAATGCATGTGAAGGACACATAAAAGAATTTGCTCTGTTATTACCCTTTTTATTCCTGATTTAGTGTTTTTTTTTTGTTCGATGCAAGAATTCATGTCCTTCATTAGCCAAAAATCTGATTGTTTTTATGTGAGAATAAATTTAAGCTCCAGATTTTAATAGGTTTCAACCACAGTGACAAAACAGTTTGATGAGAGGATATGTTAAGTAGATTGAAACAGTGGAATAAGTTTATCTCATAATTTGCCAGTTTGATTTAGCTTCTAAACTTTTGATTTGACCTTCAACTTGTTCATAATTTTCAACCATTTCTGGTAACTTATGATTTTGTTCAGCGCTTGTTCCCTGTTTAATTTTTTGTTTTGTATACACTGACTAGTTTCTTTTTTCTCTTATCATCTGCAGATTTGGTTTATGGGTGAATATTCCCATATTTCAGCAGAGCTTGATAATGTAAGATAATGTGAATGCATATTGTGCCTTTAATTTTGTCAAATGGTTGGTCATAAGTGGTTTCATTAGCCTAGTCCTGTTACTGAAAATTTATGAATCAGTTTTTAGTCTTATCATTGTCATCTTAGATGTTATCATAGCTATTTTGGTAGCAACTGGATCGTTTATTTTCATAAAAGCTCACTTGTGTGATTTCTGAATGTTGGCTGGGAATGATTGAACGCAAAGTGCTTGATAACCAAGAATCTATTTGTAACCTTGGACACATTGAGGAAAGGGGAAAGAAGGCAGTTTAGTCAAAAAGTGAATTTTTAGAAGAGAGTATGATGGGAAATAAAGCTGCATAATCCATTACAGTAGGCATTTTATTGAATGTGAGTTTCTTAATATTGATATGGTCAACCTTATTTTTGACTCTAATCATTCTTGATTTCAGTCAGTGTTATATCTTGTAGGTTCAATGTCCTAAGGGATTTGAGACTCAAGAATAGTTTACTAAGGAAACATGGCCTAAGTTTGGAAATATGGGTTTTAGGATCTAGG
Organism: Dioscorea cayenensis subsp. rotundata; assembly: GCF_009730915.1. Taxonomy (NCBI): domain Eukaryota; kingdom Viridiplantae; phylum Streptophyta; class Magnoliopsida; order Dioscoreales; family Dioscoreaceae; genus Dioscorea; species Dioscorea cayenensis. The sequence continues at coordinate 28,483,000 of NC_052490.1, read as the reverse complement.
GTTTGGATGCTATCAATGATAAAGAAAATAAAAGAAGTTAGGATATTGTCAATAGAGTATGACCATACTCCCTATGAGTGATGAGAAAATTCCATTTTCTGTCAGTAAGAATCTTTTGAGTTTGAATTATGGTGGTCACATGAGATCTGATCTTGGACATTTGCAAATACATTTGTTGGTTTATTTGTTAGTGAACATTGACTTATTTTCTATTATAGATTGTTTCAGTAGTCCTGGAGAACTATGAAAGTCCTCAAAAGAAGCCAGATGTTCTTAACAAACAGCCCTCCCAGAATCGGTGGGTGCAGGAAGTTCGTAAAACTGAGGGTCATATGTCTCCTTCCCCAATTTGCATTACAAGAATTCCATCTTGGAAACACATCGTAAAAGATGAAGTAAACCTGACATTGTAATAGCCACCATCTCAAATCCTGTATTAAGTCATTCTTTGTTCTTTTCTGATAGATTGTTGTTATTCTTACTGTCCCAATGTTTTAACAGCGATGAAGGCAGAAATCCTAATTTTTGGTCAAGAGTTTGTCTACGCAATATGGCCGAGCTTGTGAAGGAGGCCACTACTGTACGCCGTGTTCTGGAGTCTTTCTTTAGATATTTCGATAATAACAATATGTGGTCACCTGAAAATGGGCTTGCTTTATGTGTTTTACTGGATCTGCAATCATTAATGGAAAAATCTGGTACTTTTTTAGGAGAACAATTGATTTATTTTTTATCTTACTTTAGATTTCACCAGTTTTTTCATCTTTAATTAGATCATGTTGATCATAAACCTGAACACTCTTACTTAATGGCTGTTTATTCCTGATCTCAATTGACTGGTTGTGTTCTGTTTTTAACTTATAGGACAAAACACTCATTTGCTGCTCTCCATTTTGATCAAGCATCTCGACCACAAGGCTGTATTAAAACAACCGGACATGCAGCTAAACATTGTTCAAGTTACCACTAGCCTTGCTGAACACTCTAAATGTCAGACTTCTGCTCCACTGGTGACTGCTATAAGTGATCTTGTTAGGCATTTGAGGAGAACCATGCAATGTGCACTTTGCAGCCTAGACTTGGGTGATGACATTATCAAATGGAGCAATGAATTTCGTGCAGCATTAGATGACTGCCTAGTTCATTTATGTAAGAAGGTCTGTGTTTTCCCTTGATAATTACATTTCTTCCTTCTCATGGCCATCTCTTAAACTCACAAGCCAAGAGGAAATTCCTTAAAAAAAGATCTGCTTGCATAATTGATCACGTTCTCATGTTGCTCCTGTTTCAGTTGGGATGAGCACTGTATACATCTCTATTAGCAAGTCGATTGTTTTTCTTTCAATGCGGAATGCCATCAGAAATGTTGTTAATAACCCTCTTTTCTTATGCAATCAGGTTGGTGATGCCGGACCTGTTCTTGACATGATGGCCGTGATTTTGGAAAACCTCACATCTACAGTGTCAGTTTCCAGGTCCACAGTTTCTGCAGTTTATCGTACAGCTCAAATAATTGCATCTGTACCAAATTTGTCATACCAGAATAAGGTGAGTCAACACGACAAATGCTCTTTTTGCTGCTATCGCTTGGTTGACCGTTTGTAGTAACAGATTAGCTTCCACTCTCCATTTCAGGCATTTCCAGAAGCACTTTTTCATCAGTTACTTATAGCAATGGTTCACCCAGATCGTGAAACACATTTGGGAGCACACCGCATTTTTTCTGTGGTTCTTGTTCCGTCTTCTGTATGCCCTCACGGTTGCTCGGCTGTTCCAGATTCACCAAAGATGTCTGATCTTCGAAGGACTCTCTCAAGGACTGTATCTGTCTTTTCATCCTCAGCTGCTCTATTTGAAAAATTGAAAAGGGACAAGTTTTCATCCAGAGGAAATGGTAACCAGGACAGTCAGGATAATGTTACTGATGCAAAACTTTATAAACTTCAGTCTTCTAAGAGTAGAATTTATAGCATGAAGGGCTCTTCTCTACCTTCAGCTGGGGACAAACACTCTTCGAACAATTCACCTAAGGAAATGGTATTTTATTTCGTCAATAAGTCATATTCAATTTTTTTTTATTATTATTTTTTTATGATCATTGTATCATGCACAATTTTTGGAATACATCTTGACTCTATACCTTACCTTTGCAAATCTTCAGGATCCAGTTCCCTTACGGCTAAGCAATCGTCAGATTATTCTTTTGCTTTCATCAATATTTGCTCAGGCGACATTCCCTGAAAATACTCCTGAAAATTATGAAGCAATTTCTCACACTTATGGCCTTCTATTGTTGTTTTCTCGAGCAAAGGTAGAGTAGATCTTTCCAATGGTTTCACCTAAATTGAATTCTTTGCAAGATGGATGATACGTCAAATTGTTTTTGTTTTTGTTCTATTCCTTTTTTTTTGTGACCTTTCTCTTTTTAGAATATGGGAAGTTGTTTTCTCATCTGGTATAATTTCCTGCTGAATCATTGGGAAGCACAAGAAGCTTTCCTTGCCATTCTGGCTGTGATATATTATTGCCTATTTTTGCGTTTGAAAACAAGACAAGGAATTAAAATAATTCTGAAGTCAAACCGGAGATATGCATTGTAGGATGCAAGCTAAACTAAGCAGATTAAAGAATATGAAAACAAGAAAATCCATTAACAGATATCTAGTATTAGTCTTCCTAATTTCAAATAGGGTTTTCCATACTCTCACAAAGAAAAGAATAGAATTAGGGTTATCAGCATAACCCAAAAGACGTAAACTGTTTAACTTGAACTAGCATACTGATTAAATAATACTATTTTAACAACCCCTTAGACCGTTGATGCAGTGAACATTAGTAATTTTGCTAAAAAAAAGTAAAGAAATTGAGGTAAAGAGGGGAGAAGGGGAATTGTTGACAAAACTTGCCTGAAGAATCACCTTTGCAACTCTTACTCGAGTTGAAGATGAATGACTAGGAGATTGTGAGGTCAGGGGATGAGGTATGATCACTAGGTGATGCAAGATGAAGCAAAGCTGATGGGAAGTGTTGGGAGATGGCTTTGCAAAGGGTGGGTGGGGGTTGTCAGTGAGGCCTTTTAGGTTTCAGCTAAAATTAACCAAACTTGCCCAAGATTCCTTTCACTTGGACAAGTCAACGAGTCATGCGCAAACACAAGTGATTCACGCCCCAAACAATGCCTTTTAGAGGAAGCCCGAGTTGGCTATGTTTTGCCACCCTGATGAGAGCTTAAAACAAGTAATTTGGCCAAGTTGGCCGACTATTTTTATTTGTTTTGTGGTTGCTGGTATTGACCTTGTATATATTTAAGTTCTGAAATGCTTCTCATCAAGTATTGATATCTAACAATCTAACCCACTCAGTGGTGTCTCTTTCCATGATTTCATCTTTTATAATTGTTGGCATTTCCTCATTTTTCATGTTTCAAAAATTTATTGAGTTTGTTGTGTATAACTTTGTTGTTGTACTTACTATTTGACAATTACAGACCCCAATTAGTGAAACTCTTGCTCGAAGTTTTCAGCTTGCATTTTCCTTGAGGAGCATTTCACTTGGAGGAGGCGGTAAGCTTTAAATTTCACTTGAATATCTAATTTAGTTGTATGCTGCCAACGTCGTATTTTTTTCTTTAATTTTTCTACTTTTCACTTGTGTGACTGTGCACACAGATAAGGTCATTTCTAGCATGTGAATATGTGACTTAGATTTGTGAAATTTATCCGCTTAAACATTTGGTTTCTGTAATGCTGGCATAAATACAACTTGGGTATCTGATCCTACACCAAATCTTTTGTAGGTTCATTGTCACCATCACGCTGTCGATCCCTCTTTGTGTTGGCGACATCAATGATCATATTTTCTTCAAAAGTTTTCAATATTACACCTCTTGTTCCAATTGCTAAATTATCCCTCAACGAAAAACTGGTATACAACTTAATGCTTGTGCAAGTTACTTCTGTTCTTTTATACATGTTTGACATCTTGTACCTTTTGATATATATGGTATTGTGTTTAATGCTTATATACTTGCTTTTGAGGAGACTCATAAGATAGTCAACAAGGAATTCTTAGTTTATTTTTAATATGGTTAATTAATAGAAAACAATGCGTAGTAATTCTACAATGCCTAAAATTCTTAGTATAGCTTCAACTTCTTGATCTTAGTATTGAGAAGTAACATTTTTGTTTGAAGTTGACCAAACTTTTAAAATAATTTTTTTATATCAAAATTATTCTTTTCTAAATAATGATGGTTGTTTGTTGATATTTAATAAATTTTAAAATTGATTACTAATTATATTTATTGAAATAATTAAAATCTTTTAGAAAAAAAAAAAATGTGGGATAACCCTGACCTAACTTGGGGTGGTTGGTTGGAGGTAGCTGGATACCCTGGGATAACTCAAGATATCCCTCAAGTAAACAAATTCTGCCTCAGCACTCTCAACTGAAGTTTACCTTACATAGAATATGGTATATATAATATACTTATGAGAAGTGGTAACTTTTTGGTAATTTTGTTAAGGAAATATATTTGCTTTTGTTTCATAAACTAAAAAGTGTCCTTTACAATGGTGATCCTTGTGTCAGGTTGATCCATTTCTTCATCTAGATGATTGTAGACTACAGGCTGTCAAAAATGTGAAAGTTTATGGATCCAAAGATGATGACAACGCTGCTTCAAAATCTCTTTCAGCTGTTGAGATAAAGGAAAGCCAATCAAGAGAAGCTATGGCTTCTGTTATTTTGAACTGCTTAGGAGATATAGCAGATGTAATTTTTCTTATGATCCATTCAGTTTATCAATGAACTGTATTTTTTTTACCTATCTGTTTGGTTAACATCTTATTGACTTAGCACATCTCTGCAGTCAGAACTATCTGTGGTGAGAAAGCAGTTACTAGCAGACTTTGTCCCTGATGATGTATGCCCATTGGGGGCTCAGTTTGTTGAACAATCTGGCCAGCTCTCCTCACTAGTTTCTAAAAATGACGTGGAGTCTCAAGAAGAGGTACTTCAGTATCTTTTTAGAGTTATAATAACTTTCATGAGCTAAAATTGCATTATTCTGTTTGCTTATAGGTCATAGCTGCAAACCTCTCAGTAGAGGACGATCTCCTAATATTTGAAAATGTGGCGGATCCTGAACCTCAATTACTTCCAGACACATCCACTCTCTTGGGTGTCAATCAACTTCTAGAATCTGTAATGCTTTCCTTAGACTATTCTCTATTTTATTTTGTTCTTGCATGAAAAAAAAAAAAAAATGAAGTATCGTGACCAACATTAGATGAAGTAGTTTAGTTAATGCTTAATAGGGGTGTGACATTTCATGTTGTATCACCGGTTTGCCCGTTATTACGTCATTTTGGCATGGTAGATATTTTCCATCTCTTGTTAACTTCTTAAGAATCTTCTGTGCTCTAAACCCTGTTTCTATATGGCCAGTTTCCTATGAGTGGGAACTTGCTCCAGATGAATATAGACTTCATTTTTCATTTCTGCTTCCTTTATATATATATATTGCTGCTCCTAGTTAATGCTTGGTCAGTTTTTGTTTTTTGTACATTTAGTCAGGATCAACTCTTGTATGGTACTCGAACGTTTTCATAAATATGGGATTGGTACAGTGAAGGCTTGGCTATTATTATTATGGTAGTTTAATTTTCTTCAGCTGATGTGTTATTTTTTAATAAAAACTTGTTGAAAGTGTAGCATTAACAGAGAAGTAGCTATTGTGAAGAAGAGAAATTGTTTAGGAAGATATGGGCATTGAGAAGTTCTTTGATCCATAGGCATGATAAGGACAGTGTATCCTTGAATCTTTGTTCTAATCAGTAATCCTTATTGTTGCTTTGGTTCTGCAAGTATCTGATTCTTCTATAATATATTCTTATTGGAGAACCTGTTGTGCTCGTTACTCGGATTTATTTTGCACTTAGTGCTGTGTTTCATTAGACAGTATCTTATATATGTGCTTATATAGAAAGAAACTGGTGCAGGTTCTGGAAACTGCATGGCAACCAGGAAGATTTTCAGTGTCAACCACACCTGATGTACCATTCAAAGAAATGGCTAGTCACTGTGAGGCTCTTTTAATGGGAAAACAACAAAAAATGTCTGTTTTCATGAGTGCCCAACAAAAACAAGAACGATACTTGACTGATCTTTCGCAAGATCAAAATGAAGTAAACCAGCCCTTATATATGTGCACAGAACAATTCTACAGGGTGAGAATGTTGTACTAATATTCCATGTTTATGTAGTTGTTATGCATGTGCTTCGATATATATATCTGTGTATTTATGTATGTATATGCAATTAGATATGTGCTTACAAAGTCCTGTAGATAGCATTCCAAGCATGCCAAATTGTTTATTTTGTTATATTCATTTTTTTTTTCCCTTACTAGCAAGTTTCTTTATATTTGACTTGTATCGTCTTCGCTTATATTAAAACAATAGCTATCAATTGCCAAGCACTAATGGCTTTATCTAAAATTCTCTTTTATATATCTTATGGATGCCACCTTAACCATGGAATTATTTGATGGAAGGGGATCTAAGATCTATTTCTCATAGACTGTTAAACTAAACTAATTTCTATTTCTACAACACAGCAATGCTCTGTTCGGTTTTTGGAATCTGTTGGCTGAACAAAGGAGAATTTGATTTCCTGCTGCCAAACTGACAATGCAATTTTCTATGCAGGTCGGAAATCCTTTTCTTGATCCAGCTCCCAACTCCTATCCATATGCCTTGTCTACTACTGCACCAGTTTTCTACCCATCACAAGTTCATTATCAACCAGAGCCTTTCAGGCTCCCAGCATCAAGTCCTTACGATAATTTTCTGAAAGCTGCTGGCTGTTAAAGTTGCATTCTGCGAGGTGGTTCTTTACGGATAGTTGCTATTTTTAAGCCGGAGAAGTTTTACAGTATCTTGCTTGATGGCATCTCAAATCTGGAAAGCATCAATATGAGTCAATCTAACTGATCATAGAGGTGTATTCCATTTATTATTTCCTCCATTCTTTGATTTAATATTCCATTGTAAATGTGCATAGTTGGTAAATATTAATGTGGAAAGAAGAAGGTGAAGGTGGTGAGCTTGTTGTCCTTGGTGTCCATGGTACCTCTCAAATCCATTAAACGTCGGCAAATATTTCTATAAAATTGTAATTGATGTGTATGTAACCTTTGTAGAATTATCATATGGTTGGAATATATGGCAGAGGAGATCAAGTGACAACATCACCATCTCCTTTACCTACAGTTTTGTTTACTTCTCATGTTGGATGATGAAGGCATTGTATTGTTTATCTTTAGGTTCCATTATGCTATTCATTCTTCTTTCTTTGAAGGAAACCAGGTCTCCTCTATGATAAGCTACCAAAAACAAGGGAACCAAGATGCCAAGGAACGCGAGCAAAGGAATTTCGGCAACTCTAGCGTACAATTTGAGGTATATCGATAAAGTTCGATGCTATGTTATTTATCTTGTTTCCGACAATATAATTGCATTCTTTTTTTTACAGTTGTGCTCTAAATAGTGAAAGGTCAAGCTTGCTAGGATTTCAAGAAAAGAAATGACTCAGTGCATAAAGAAGCATGCAGACATGCAGTACATGATACTCTATAAGTCAGTAAATAGGTATATAAATATACAAGCTTTGAATCTCTCATCTTATCAACTTAATCTTTAGGCTTAGATTATGTGTTTTTGGGAAAAGAGCTCTTAGAGCTATTTTATTGATTTAAAAATTAGGTTACAAAAAGTTTCAATTACAGACCACCCAATCAGTAAAAACAAAGAAAACAAAAAGAAAAACAAAACAACATTCAGACAAACACAACAGAAACAAACTAAAAGGATAAACCACTCAAATTAAAAGTCTTCATCAGCCACCTGGGGAGTTCCCTGCCATGATGAAACAACGAGATCTCGTGATGGTTAAGTCCATGAATGGCGAGAGATCTAGCCGGCCGATTCCAATCCGAAGGAACAAAAAGAATCTTTGGAACCAGCAAGGTGTCCATAATTCCCTTGATGACTTCGATTTGCAGGTTCAGACGCCAGTCATCCATACAATCACCAGTCTGCACCACTCGAACAAGCTCAGCACAAGGACACAATATTGTCTTGACATTCCTAACTCCGTTGGCCTCATTCTGTAAAGCAAAGCAAAGAGAGCTAGCTGCTGCCTCAACATATGAGGACACATGAGATCGACTACTACCAGCACATATAATGTTAGCTTTAAAATCTGAAAAAATAAAACTAAGCCCTGCCATAGAGGTATCATCATTAAATATTGCATCAGTAAACAAAATTGGGCTATCAGCAAACTGAAAATTATATAAGATGAAATTCTTGCTTAAATTTGGTGAAGGGGCATAGAAAAACTCCCTGACATAACCAACTGCCATTTGAGAGACCTTAGAATAGACCAGCTGATCATTGTTGAAAACCTTGTTACATCTGGCCTTCCAAAGAAACCACAGTGTAGATGCAATCAAAGACTGAGCAAATAAATCATTACCAGACACTTCTTGTTGCAACCAGAACCCTGATGCAATCCCCTGAGAAAGATTAATAGCTTTGCCATAGGCTGAAGAAACTAAATTCCAAACCATTTGGGACTTCCAGCAACTGAGAAACAGATGCTCCACATTCTCATTATTCAACCCGCAAAACGAGCAAGGGGATTGAGGACCCAAGTTCAATCTATAATGGTATTCATTAGTTTTAACAGCATTGTGTAATAAAAGCCATACAAAAATATTTAACCCGCAGGGCAACTTTAAGATGCCACAGTCTATTCCACCCATCCCACAGAGGATCATTCACCTTACTATGATTCAAGAAAGAGTAAATCATAGAAGAGATCTTATAACCCTTACCTTTGGGAAGCCAAACCCAATGGTTATCCTGCTGAAAACAAATATTGCTATAGCAGAGAGTGTTAGCATTAGATTATGTGTTTGGTTGGATTAATCTAACAGTGTTTGCATATCTTAAACTAAACTGCTATAATATATGGTTAGGCTTTTAGTTTTTTAAATTTCACTAGTGATATCTTGTTTGGCTTTTGGTTTTGATTTTGAAGGTTCTTCAAATGATGGTAAATGATTTATTTTTTGGAGGAAATATAAATATTTATATATATATATATATATATATATATATATATATGAAGAGTGTTTGATTGCTATGGCAGACAGATCATTTGGCATGTTTTCATATGATTAATTGTGTTGTTAGATGTTTAAATGTTTTTTTTTTTAATTTTTGGATTAAAGCAACAAATGGCATTTATTGTTTTTAGTTGATATTAACTTTTATATTTTGAAGTAAAATAAATATTCATTTTGGTCATGAACTGCATGCATGCATTTTTGTTTTGGATCTTCAAATAATGTAATCAGTTGGCATTTTGTATGGATACATTTGTGTAGAAGTGAGAAGGAAAAATGATTCAAATTTTTTGGGTTTATTGGTTGCTTTAATTTTATAGAAATGATTTTTGAATATTATTAAATGTGAGTTCTTGCACACTAATTTGAATGGAAGCCTGGAATTGATTGGAAATTTTGTTCATCAATTTTTGCTATTTTATTTCCTTTTATTTTATTAAATATAATCATTTACTTATTAAGCCTGAAACCTAATTTTCTAAATTTCAAGCATAAAAGTAATAAAGCTTTATAAGGATTTCATCCACGCGTTTTTTTTTTTTCCTAACTAAATTAGCTATTCATCATTAGAAAATTAATTAATTAAATTGCACTTGCAAATCCCATGATAAATCAAACTATGCCTGAAACATTTCAATCTCAATGTCAAAAACTCTTTCTTACATCAATTTTCTTATTTTCAAGGAATATTTATAATGCATGAGTACAATTATTATAATTTTCTTGTTTGCCCAAAAACAACCTACATTTAATTCCAATATTTATGTTTTCTTCTCAAGATAAGACTTCAAAGGAAGCAAAATTATAAATCATGTCTCCTACATTTTGGTCAAAGTACATGGACTAAATCAGATAAAGCAAAAATATCCAGGGACCAATACATAATTTCAAAAAAAAACTTTTTTATTTTTTTATTATTTGATTTTAAAAAAAAATCAAAAATTATAGATGAAAAATATTAATGAACAAAAAGGCCCTGGAGAGAGTCCTGACTGACCAAAGAAATCTACAAAACTCACTAGTGGCAGGTAAAAAGCCAACAAGTAACAAATATAAGAGTGCAGTGTATTAGCCATTGGATCATGGTCATCCCTTCTGCTCTCTGCACTGCATGCCCACTGCCATCTTCAGCATCAAATCCCATGAAAACAAAACCACTCACTAAATTCCAATTTTACCACAGTGTTTTCCCTGCCCCCATTTGTACTTTTGATTCCTCCTTTCCATATATATATATAATATATACATACACATACATATATCTCTTTATAAATAATAATAATTAAAAAAAACACATATCATTAATTCAACAAAAAAAGGAAAAAAGAAAAAGAAAAAGCTACAAGTATTGAATCAACATCTTCAAGAACAAAACAAAAGAAAATAATTAACAAAAAGTCTAGAGGGTTTTTTCATTCTCTCTATTCTTGATTTGTTTTTGCACTTTAACTTCATTGTTCTAAAAAAAAAAAAAAAAAGAGATCTAAAAATATAACTTCTAGTACTACTGGTATTGAAAGAGGCTGCAGGGCCTGTTATCTCTAACATGATGAAACTGAGAAGAAGAAGAAGAAGAAGGCTGCACCATGTTAAGCCTCCATGAAAGGTACCCTTGATCATCTTCCTCATCATCATCATCATTATTACCAGAGAACATAGATATTGGTACTCCTGTTCCTGAAGCACCATAACATCCCCATGGACTCTGTTGTACTGCTTGTTGGTATCCATAACTCATCACTTTCTCATTTAACCCTGATTGTGATACACTTGAACAAGATGAAGTTGATGATGTTGACGAAACTATAGCTCTTCTCTCCTCTTTCTTGTACCTTATCCCACATGCATTACATAGTGACTGCATGCATGCAAATATATATTCAGTAAGTCACTAGTAATTGATGTTATATATATATATATATATAAGTGAAAGTTAAAAGTGAAAGTGAAAGTGAAAGTGAAAGTGAAGGGAAGGTTGTTTACCTTGGGGCCTTTGGGACCATTGCGCCAGAGAGGAGTGGAAGTGGTGTCACAGTTGGCACAACGGCGAGCATGCAGGAGATGATCACGTGAGGCTGGTTTTGAGGAGTTTGTGAGGAAGTCCCAGTAGCCATTGATGGGGAGCTTGGAAGTGGTACTAGTGCCATTAGAGTTAGCATTTGCATGATCACTTTGTCTTGTTGATGGTGTTCCAAGAGATAAAGTACAGTCCACTGAAGAAGAAGAAGAGCTTGTGTCCATGGAGGATAAGGATGAGGATGAGGAGTAGTAGTATTTGGGATGAGAGTTTGTGGTCATGGGAAAGAGGATGGAGAATGATGTTCCTTCACTGTAATGCTGTGGCATGGCTTCAAAACAGAAGATGATGAAGATGAAAGTAGAAGAGGAGTTGGTGCATTGGGATGAGAAAGAGAAAGAGAAAGAGAGGAAGTATGAATGTTGTTTATGGAGTGATGTTTGTAGGGTTTTATATAGAGTGATATGTGTGCTTTATTAGGGTTAAAGTTTAGTGAAGGTAATGATGTTGTTTGGTGTGGGAAAACAAATTAAAGAGATATGGATGTGTTTGTAGGTTTTGTTTTTCACTCTTTATTTTTATTTATTTATTTCAATATTGTTCTTCTTGTTTTATGTTCTTTGCTTCACTATGTACTAGGGATGTGTGTAGATCCTGAGTTTGTTTTTTACAGAGAGGTTGTGTTTTGTTTGAATGGTGTGTCAATGAATTTTTGGGTGAGTGAGACTTGTTGTACTGTTTTTCTTGTACTTTGTTTTTTTTTTATTTTTACCTTTCCTTTCTTTTTGTTTAATTATATGTATATATTGGTTTTTGTATTAATTACTCTTCATGTCCTTAAGTTTAATAAATTATAGATTAACTATCTTAAGTTTAATTCATTGTTATATAATATTAATTTTTTTTCTTGGTGTATAAAATATAAAATCAAAATGAATAATTCTATATTCAAGAAACCATAAATATATATATATATATATACAAAACATGATGCATGATGATCTTATAGGCATTAATTGCTAATCCATCTCTAATTAAACACCACATAAATAAAACATAATCATGATGCATATATATATATATATATATACATAAAAAGAAAAGAAAAAGAAAACAAACACAAAATTAAAAAATGAGAAATAATAGTGATGAATAGGATCCATTTTTTGCGCAATGAGTATGTTCCCATGCTAATCTTTTGCAACAACGACGTATGACTGATGTGCCAGTACAAATTGAATGATATCATACCACATAATAATATAAATATACATAAATATATATATAAATATATACATATAACTAATAAATATATTATATATATAGAGAGAGAGAGAGAGGAAATTAGGAAAAGAAAGATATAGAGGCACAAGAAACAAAGCTAGTCAGAAGAGACAGATGGACTCGGTCAATGGACAGTCAAAAGAACCCACGTGACTCACGGAACAGTCTTCCATGGACCATGGACCATCATCTAAAAAAAAAATACTAATATTATGTAATCAATCTTACGTTTTTACACTGATCACGAGGCAAGATTGGACCGTCTAGATCTCCTCTCAAGTTCATCACGCGAATCAGGAAGTTGGATTTGATTACGTGTCGGGTTTTGATTGGATGGATTGCATGCAGTGAGTAAATGGGGGAAGTGGAGTTACAGTTTGGGTTGGGTCGCGTGTGGAGTTCGAGTTACGTGGGAATTGTAGCCAATGAGGAAAAAGTGTGGAAATAAAAAGAAAAAGTTAAAATAAAAAGGAGATAAATTAAATTAAAATTAATTAATTTAATTTAAAAAAATTGGAATAAATGGATTTGGGTGGGTCATCATTGCCGACGCTTGAAAAGGGATGAACCGAATCATCGGTTCAAGAACCGGTCGGGTTCAGTCTTGGAAGATCCCCAACTTTTGAGACTGAGAAAAAGAGGGAACCCGTTTTCTTACTTATCACTCCCTTATTTAAAGTTTTAAAATTATTATTATTTATTGTAGTTTTGGATTAATTTTGTTATCAAATTAAAATTGATGATAAAAATTAGAGTTATTATTTATTTTTTCTTAAAATGAATAAAAGATTTTTATTAGAAGAATTTATGATATATATATATATATGATCATCATCTACTAACATTTGTAGATTTTGAATCATATCAATTATTGGATTTCAATTCAACGGTTGTGCATTGTGTAATGAACAGTATCACTATATTTATAACTAGTAGTACAGTAAAAAGTGAGATGTATAGTATTTTGATCTCATAAATCTAATTAATACATCATTAATCCTCAATGTGCTCACGGGACGTTTTTCCTACTATATTTAGTGTTTTTAGTTTTTGAAGTTTTTAAGAGGCTAATGTGTTATAAGCTCTATAAAAAAAATAATTTTTTTAATAAAATTTCTAAATACAGAAAAATTTAAATTTGAATCCACTTACTTTAACAATCCTTGTTGGTAATATTTTTTTATTATGCCTCAAAAAGACGAGTTTAAAACCTTCAACAAATCAATATTTCATTGAAAATGAAAATTATACATAACAATGTCTTAGTTTGTATTTACTTAGTGTAATAATGTGTCTCAATTTAAAATTGTTAATGGATAGATCTCATTGGAAAATGTCAAAAAGTCAAAGAGAAATGAGAAGACATAAAAGTGAGTAAAATGTGTATAGAAACTATAGAGAATTATCAAATAAAAAAAAATAAACAAAAAAAAAAAAGAGAGAGAGGTGGAGCCCATGATTGTTTTAGAACAAACAGAGAATCAGATAGAGAAAGAAAGAAACAGAGGTGGTGGGTGCCATTGGAAGGGTGAGAGTCACATCTCTCATTTATATCTTCTGAGATACATTATTATTATTATTATTATTATTATTATTATTAGCTATACGTATTATTAAAATAGATGTATAATCTCTTCTTACAGTGATTCAATGAACAATTTAAATTTTTTTATTACATTTAAATTTTAATTTATATTACTTATAATATTAATTATTAAAAAAATTTAATTACACTTATTTATTATTTGTACAATAAATATGTATAAAATCTTTAAAATCTAAAATATATAATATATATGATATTATTTCGGAACCTCTCATAATTTTAAAAACTCCAATGCAAAATCAGAAAAAATACCTAATAATTATTATTATATAAAACATTTATAATATAGCAAACAAGGAAGCCAGGAAAGATGCGAGAATATTGAAAAAGTGAATAATGCTGGCAATGTAGGAAGAAATGAAGAATGGGGACTTTGATTGTTTTGTTTCAGGCTTCACACCAACTAATGTCTAGTTCCTGATTATGCCAAAGTGTTATCAGCCTTTCTTTCCACCTCACTCACTGCCTCTGCGTCTTAATTTACCTTCTTTATTATTTATTTATTTATCTCTTTGATTCAATTAAAACATTTTTTTTATATAAAACAACTTAACTATAGTTTAAAATCTCTTCCTTTCCCTTAGATATTTCTAAGAAAATCAATATAAAGTTTTAAAAAATAATAACAAAATTCATATACTTTAAAAGAAAAAAAACTTAAACTGGCATAATATGTAATAATTATCAATAGCAACTTTGATTTTTTTTGCGTCTCTTCTAGTGTTCGAAGAAGTTTTTTCTTATCAAAAAATTGATCGAAGATCTTTGACACTCCCAGATTGATAAAACAACAATAGATGGATGATTTTTTTTACCGTCATTAATTTTCTGAAAACTCTGACTAGTTTTTTTACTTTAACCTCATTTACTTATTTTTGTTTGTATCTATCAATTTTTTTATTGAATCATGTTTTATATTATCTTTGACAGTGTAATCCAACTCTTTATGCATTCAAATAAAACAACCAATATTTGTACTTGTAAATTTGTAATAGTACTTGTATTTCTCTCAAGTACAATTCGGGTGGTTTATAAACTTTATTTTTTTTTTCAAAATAAATAAAATAAAAAATATATAAAAGTAATCAAAATTATTTTTGTAAAATCATATTAAAAAAAGAATATGACTCGGATCTATCATAGAGTATCTAATATTTTTTTATTATTTTTAATTTTCAAATTCAAATAAATAAAATAAATGTGTATTCCGGACAAAGGATAAGAGAGAGAGAGAGAGAGAGAGAGAGAGGGAATATAGAGATCGGTGCACTTGTTCCCTCACCAACGGATCTGTTTTGGAAACAATCATAACGCTTTCCAAAAGATACTCTCTCTTGCATTTATATATATATATATATATATATATATATATATATAAATAAAGTTATTTAGTCAAAAGTTGGTAGATTCAAAATCTACAAATATTCATTTGAACTGTTAAATTTCAATATAACGATATTCACCAATTAACACTCATATAGTATCCTTCTTTCAGCCTCCTTATATTCTACTTACTGTAGACTCTTTTTATTTAAAAGAATAATCAACTCACTCCGTAAGAGATACCGAGAGAGAATTTTAGACATCATTTTAGATTTTTTAATTGAGAATACTCACTTTGGGACTAAAAATGATTTTATGTGAATCCAACTTATGAATAGGTCCGTAAGGTTTTTTTTTTCTTGACTTTTATGTACATTCCCAAGGTTCCCATTGTTATCAATTACGGATGTCTGTAGATGTTTACAAAATCTTTTTTCTCTAGATATTATTAATATATATATATAATCTCTTATTATTATTAAAAGAAAAAAAAAAGAAAATAAGATTATTATGATGTTGATCATGTCTTTCTATGCTGTCTGTCTTGTCTCGACAACAGTGAGATCTCTTGCCCTTTCTTGACTCGACTTGACTGCTCCCACTCCCCCCAACCCAATCCATCACTCCATTCCACAATCCTCCTCACTTTTTCTTTTTCTTTATTAATTTTGTTAATTATAAAATTCTAATATTCAAAATTTTAACACACTAAATTTTTTTTTTATGTATGAATATGGGGGCATGCACATCAATGATAGATATGAGAAATAAGAATAACTTAAAAAGACAATTGAAAATAATCTTATGATTCTTTTCATTAATTTATCTTTTAAATCAGGAAAAAATTAACTTGTGAAGAGTATGTATAAACAGAGGGCTTGGTTTTCTTTCTGATCATCTGATTCAAATGCTAATATAAAATAATCAAAATGACCATTATACAAATTAAGCATAACAATCACAAAAGATATGATGTTAAGAGTAGAAATAGAATAATTTATAAACTATGAATTTGAATATATAAGTTTGAGTTTCTCACCATTTAATATAATACTTAATATTATTCAAATAACTGATACTCTCATGTCAGTTACTTAAAATATATATATATATAGATATATATAAATTTGAATACATAAGCTTGGGTTTCTCATCCTTTAAGAATTGGTTAAGATAATAAAACATAAGAATGTTGCCGTGTCGAGACAAGCCCGCTTCAAGAAGTGATATTGATAGCACATTCTTCCTTGAATTAATTTGTACATGAAACTGGTCTATTGTTGGCATCAATGTGGATCGAACAAGTGAAGATAAAATAAATCCATGCATCTCGGTTTGTTCTTCAGTGTTTTCAACTGAAACATCTGACTAAAGATCAATGAGTTGTAGGGAAATATTGAAGCCATTCTTTCAAGCCATAGCTGTGCCAATGCAGCAAAGCTTGTTCAAATGCCTTCTCTACTCCTGCAAATTGATAACCCTTTAAACAGTCAATAAATGGTATACTTGTTGAAGATGAAAGACATTGAACTTACTCTTCAAAAGTGAATGTAATTCTAAGAGAAGGATTTAGTAAAATCCAAATCTCAGTTAAATCTAAATATATATATAATTGTGTCAGTTCAGTTAGAGGGGAAAACAGAGTCAAAGAACAGATAAAAAGCCGAGAACTTGTTTTCTTGTGCTCGAATAAATTGATGAGAGAAAAACAAGAAATTTATAAGAAGACACAGAAACAACTGTCATAAAAGTCTTGGTTTGGTTCTACTTGTGTTCAACCTAAACATTTGAAAGACTTAAGGTGGGACCTAAATCATCTAGTTCTTTTGCAACATGAACATGAGATCATTATGTAAGTTTACCTACTGAAGCTAAAACAATCATTTCCAAAATACCACGATAAAATATTTTGGGCAACTTTCTTTAGTATTTGATATCAGAATAATAAAATCCATCCTAAGTCAAGGGACATTTTACTAGGGCACAATAAAAGTAGCCTCTCATTCAGATTAAATCATATTCAAAGAAAAATCCTGACTTCCTTCTTGGTGATCATATAAATGTTGAACACTGAATGTATGGGAGCTAAATGTATCACAAGGTACTATTGACAGTGCTGTCAAACACCTGAAGGAAATTTCACAAGTAGATGAGGGACTATAAATACCATATGAATTCCCGTATTCTATCTCTTCACCTTTACATATTATCTTTAATCAGAACAACCAAATGTGTTCTGTTGTTACCTTCAATGCCACTCCTCAAAGTATCAAATAAATGGAGATTGCAAGTCCTTGATAGATGAAAGGACCAGCATGCAATAGAGTCAAAAATCTTTCCTGAATGAATCACAATGGATGCAGAAATGGCTCATGCAGGTTAAGAAATTATCTGAAACAAGCAACGATGGTTGAGAGAGATCAACGGCGGGAATTTTGTAACAGAAACACCATAATTTTGCTTATACAAAAAAAAAAAGAGCAATGACCTCTGATGCATTTTTGGCAGACTTTTAAGCTTAAAACATATACATAGTTCAGTAAAAATAAACAAAAGTGCATCATATAAATTCATATCTCTGTTCCTCAATAGTAGCATGAATAACAAATATAAATCCAGAATTATGGCTATATTGAGAAGAAGCAAAGGAACCCTTTCCAAGGTCCAAAGAAATCAGAGGGAGCACCACCAACACAAAAGCTAACACATAAAAGTTAAGAAAGAAACCATCAGAAAATGGGGCTTTTGTCTTAACACATCACCTTCACAAGTTATCCCAGACATGGCTAAATGTAGAACTTTTTCTAGTTATTTCAACAATAAGTCAGATTTCAGATTAACCAGCATTACCAGTTATCTGGTAAGCAGGGTTGGGCAGAAACTTCACACACAATTGAAGATAAAAACATGTGCTGAAAGCAAACTTGAAACAAGAAAAAAAAAATAATAGGTGATAACACAGAATGAATAAAAAGAACCAGTAAGTAATGCTCATACACTTTTAACTTGAGGACTTAACAAGATGAAGGGGATATTAGGCTAAAAGCATATAGCACACAGCTATCTGAGGAAATTTCAGCAACTTAGTTAAAACAAGCAGTCACCATCATGAGACGAAAACTTTGAATTTCTGTATTGCAAGAGCTGATCTACCGATGCATTTAAAGAATAGCACAGCAATAAGGATTTGACTGCAACTAAATACTTGTTCAATGTATTGCCTTAAACAATGCTGAGAGCATTAAAGGCGCAATTATTCAAATTAAACTTTAAACAAACAATGTTCGTTTTGCATTTTTGGTTTTAGTAGCTCATATGATCATGTAGAAAGTGATGCTTTTATAACCTAGGGCAAGGGAGAAAAAGTTGGGCCATAGACAGATGAGCTTTCCTTATATATATTCAACTGTAATAACAATAGTAGTCCTCAACTACCCTTGCTTACCTAAATGTTTCAAATAGCAGTCAACCAAAGCAGCTCCTATATACTGACCGGGCTATGGGCCTAACATTCTTGAGTCTGCTGCCGTTACACCTAAGTCAGGCTTGGCAAAATGTGGTTGCGTTGTTGTGGTCCCATCAGTGGCCAATCACAAAGCTACATGATTCAAATTCCCAAAAGAATTTTGATGATACAATCAATTATTTATCTTATACCAAACAAACTACATAAATACATAAAGATATTTAGGGGGAAAAAATGGGATGATATATCTGTAACATAAGCCCATTAAGCTTTTAAGCAAAACGGATGTAAAAGTAGATACCTGCTCAAACACTTTACTCCTTCCAGTGGTTCGGTTTCCAAAAGTTATCTGAAAGGAAGCCTTGATAAGCACTAGGGTAATAAACAACAAAGAAAGTAAAATAAAAGCCAATAGCATTATAGAAACTAACAGTAAGCAATGAATTCTAATCGTTGCGGCAGCATTACTTCACCTTTGTTGACCTCCCATTCTTAATTTTTAATACACTGAACATTGTTAAATGCATCATGACTGTCCAATTCACTTCACCAGATCAGACAATAATACCTCCATACAATGAAGTTTGGCACGGTGCAAGATTTGTTTTTAATTAACAATGCATTATGAAGTTCTCTCTAAATGTACACAAATTAACTAATAAATAAATGTCCACAAATATTTTTTTTTTCTACTGGATCTGATGGAACAAAGGAACATAATTTCAGCACTTCAGTAGTTATTATTCACAGAATATGTCATATGATCTAGCTAGAATAGGTGATGTAATTTGACCTTGGAATAGGTCATACCATCTCCATCTTTCGTTGAGAAGATTGTAAAAACTTCTCTGCCCAAAAAAAAAAAAAAGGTTGTCAAATTTCTTGAGCATACTGGCATTGGTGAGAAACTTGCTCCAATATTGAAGTTTACAAAGACAGTTCATGACAGGGAAAAGATTGGGATATACTACCTTGATGTCATATCCCTCAAAGATAACATTTTTGCATCATAGGAAAAACTGTCACAAAAATAACAATATTGGAGCATAGTACTTAAAATGATTTTATGAACACGCTGGCACAACCATGACAAAATTAAACCATGCCAAAAAAAAAAATATATATATATATATATATATGATCTCAATCCATAGAAAGATATCTGGCATTACAACCATTAATAGTACATAAAAAGATTTTATGAACACACTAGCACAACCATGACAAATTAAACCATGCAAAAAAAAAATATATATATATATATATATATGATCTCAATCCATCGAAAGATATTTGGCATTACAACCATTATTTAGGAGGGATAAAAAATTGACCTTCAAAGATCAAATCATTAAACCAAAGGATATAAGTAAAAGATGCACACAATCGAAGCAAAGCTTCTCTTTAACAGAGTGAGAATTAACTAGTTCACAAGAAGACAAAGGACCCAAAATCATTCACACTATCAAAGTACAAGAATCACAATCGAAGAATCAGAACAGTTTTTGCTGGCACACTAAATAGCTTAAGAATTAAATAGCAAACTAAATTATAGATATGCGTGATGTACTGGAGAAGAATACCCCTTTGATGGTGTTGTTTGTAAGAGATTCATCCAACCAGAGATCAACTGCAACATATTTAGAGGCCAACTACTACTATTGTGAAGCAATGTGCCCATCAACAACCTGAACGGGATACGAATTGATACAATCTGCCCACGGGCTGTGGGACGAGGCCTTCACATTGCAGAGGGCCTCCCATACAGCACTGTTGCATTTAAACCCGCTACCGAAGGCAATCTGCCAGATCCGGTGACCCCTCCGAATTCGGCCCTTGGCTTCAATATAAGCAAGCTCATACCAAATGGAGCTCGAGGAGGTGTTGCCGAACCTGTGTAAAGTCATTCGGGATGCTTCAACATGGACAGGAGAGAGCTGGAGGTTCTTTTCCAGTTCATCAATGACTGCACGGCCACCAGCGTGGATGCAGAAGTGATCAAATGCAAGCTTGAAGTCAGGTATATAAGGCTTGACTTTGGCATTGAAGAGCTTCTTGGCAACAAGAGTGGCAAAGAAGAGGAGTTGCTCACTGATCGGGAGAACAAGAGGGCCAAGGGTGGTGATGTTGGTCTTGAGGGCACCGCCGGCGATGGCCATGAGATCTTTGGACAAGGACACACCGACCTTTCCTACTTCGTCCTGCTCTTGATACACGCAGCGGAACGCATTGTCATCAGCGCCCTTGTGCGTGCGCACGACGTGGACAAGCCGGTATTTGGCTCGGCGGCGGTCAGAACGGCGGTTAGATAGAAGCACCGCAGCACCGCCGACACGGAACAAACAGTTAGGGATAAGCATAGACTTGCGATTCCCAAAGTACCAGTTTTGCGTGATGTTCTCAGTGGAGACAACAACAGCGTAGGAGGAACCATGCACCTGGAGAAGATCACGAGCGAGGTCGATGGAGATGACGCCGGCACTGCAGCCCATGCCACCGAGATTAAAGCTCCGGATGTTGCCCCGGAACTTGTACTTGTTAACGATCATGGCGGAAAGCGAAGGGGTGGGATTGAAAAGTGAGCAATTGACAACAAGAACACCAATATCCTTGGGATTCACACCAGTGGAGCGAAACAGATTATCTAGGGCACCAAACATCACCTGCTCAGCCTCAGCACGGGCGGCAGCCATGGATGGATTGGGGGGAAGATGGTGCATGGCTTCAGGAAAATAGGTTTCTTCCCCGAGACCAGAGCGCTCAAGGATCTTGCGCTGGAACTCAAGCGCTGACTCATTGAACTCGCCGCACAGCCGGGAATGCTCCATGAACGCAAGGAACGGAGCTTTGAGATGGGGTTCAGGGCGGTAGCAAGCGAAGTCAATAAGAAAAACAGCGCGGGGGCGGGTCATGATGTAGACGGTGGAGGCGAAGACGAGGATAGCAGAGAAGACGAGGACGCTGACAAGGTTGTACTGGAGATGGAGCCAGAGCTGACGGAGTTCATCGGGGTCGGTGCGGGCGGCTTCGAGGAGGATGATGACGATGAGAGGGAAGAGTAGGAAAGTGATTAGATGCGTTATTAAGTAATGGTACCCGAGTTTCACGTACTTTAGGTTTACGCTTTGGAGGAAGTCTGGGAGTCGGCGTGCCGGTGCCGGCGCCGGCGCCAGAGGTTGAAGATGATGCTTTTGGTGATGTTGATCTTGATTTGGAGTGGCCATTGAACCCATGAGGGGTAGGGGAATCTAGAGAGGAAGGAATTGGAATATAAAGAGGAAGGATGAGGTGGAGGAGTAGGTGGGGGAGAAGGAGGAAAGGGGCGGGGCGGCGGAGGAGAGAAGAAGAAGAAGAAGACGAAGAAGAAGACGAGCAAACGCGGGCCAAAACTTGGATTTTTAACTGGAACGCTGATGTTAGGTCTTTGTGGAACGTGTGAATTCTTGAATCCAGAGTGTTTTTTGTTTTAATTAAAATTTAAGTGATTTGTAGGTGTTGAGGGTATATATATATATATTTTTTATTGAGGAAGGGAAAATTTTGAAGGAATTTCTCTGATAATTTTGGATGATTTATTTAGGGCTGGATTGTTTTGAATTTTTTTTTTTTTAGTGTGTGTATATGTATATATGCGCAAATATGGTACTTCTATTATATATATTATATGTATAATTATAATAATAATATTTAGTCATCTTCAGCGTAGCCAAAGATAAATTTATAACCCTAGCTCCTTCCTATTTTGAGCAGAGAATATATCTATTAATTCTTTTATTCCAATTATTAAGAAAGAAATGTAACACATGGAAAAATAACGTTATTCATTGAAATAAGATACTGAGAGTCTTATAAAATAATGAGCTTTTTTTTCTAATTGGATAGAGAAATAACGTAACGACTTATTCATTGAAATGAGATATTGAGAGTTCTGTAAAATAATGAGCTCTTTTTTAATTGGATGTTTTTTTACATATATAAATATTTTAACTTGAAAGTTGTTATATAGTTAGAATTATTTTTTTAAAAATGGTTTTTTTTTTTTGGAAGAATGTATAATATTAAAATATATTTTTCAAAAAGTTTTAGTTTTTTTTAAATTAAAACAGAAACTAAGAAACAAGTTTATTAGATAACTGAGAATGTGTTTTTAAGGGTTTTTTTAAAAAAAACGTGGGTTTTTAGAAAAAAGAAGTTTTTGTTTACAAATATGTTTTAACAAAAAAAGTCACTCTCAAAATTTCATATGTAGTTATCTAAATAAAAAAAAATTTAGAAACTTGTTTGAGTTCATGTTGGATGGAACATAAATAAAGAGTGCTTTTTTAAAATAATCTTTATGAGATTAAACATGATATTTATTATATAAATTGTGATTTTGTTTTAATGATATACACTAAACTATTCAAATAAGTTGTCTACTTTGTCATATTTCTAACTAGCAACCATTCAAATTAATTTCTATTTAGCCTCACCTATTTATGAATTAAATCTAAAACATTAATTCTAAATAATTATTTATTTTTAAAAAATTAAAACAAACTCTCTAACAATGCGGCCACCACAAATCATGTCAATAATAGGAATCTCTAGTATATTTAAATATGAAATGAAAATGATTTATGGATTGTAATATATATTATTACATCACAAGAAACACAATGTCAAATTATCTTATTATGGTCAAGTATGTGATCACAAGCCACTGACAACGTTGGCCCATTCTAGATAATTTTTATTAATTATTTGGCACATTTACATCATAAAATTATGATAAACAAAAATAAAAACAAAAAAAATTAACAATTTAATATATATATATATATATATATATAATCAACTAATTTAAAACATTATCAAAAAGACAAGTGCTAAGCACTAGATCAAACTATAATTTATATAGCTTATGAAATGGGAAGCTCCCTCACATGTGAGATGATAATTAAATGGAATCAAAAGGTGAAAAATAAAATAAAAATAAAATATTAAAAAATTTATATGCAAAGTGATGCATAGAAAATGACAAATAATAATTGAATAACATATTTCACATTGAAGCTTGATCAAAATTGGATTATGTGAAAAATTCACTGGCTCTTCATTGAAATTTATGTCCAAAAATTATATATATATATAACAAGTGGGGTCCATAATTAATATTATGGACTTATAAACTGATGACTTTGTCAAACAAAGCAAACAAAATTATGTTAATGGATTTAGGTATACTCCAAAATTGATTTAAAAACCAATAAAATAAAATAAAGCATTTAATTCCATTGAAAAGATTGATATCTAGAAGAAAATTTCAAAAATAAATAAATAAATAAATAAAGAATACAAAAAAATTTTGGACTAAAAATGGTCCCTCATAATAGTGGACATTAAGAACCAAAAAAAAAAAAGTATGTGTAAAATAGAATATTAAAAAAATTTAATAGCAGATAAGATTAACTTTAATAGTGTGACCTATAAAACTCCGCATATAATTAATTAGTTGGTTACAACTAAAATTTTCTATAATTAATTATAATTCAACTATATTTTATAGGTGAATAATAAATTCTTTAAGATCTTTCTAGATAAATATTCAATTAATAAAACCTCTTTTTTCTAGAATGAGAACATTATATTTAATTGTGGTGAGAAAAAAATTGATTTATATCTGACTTATAAAAAGTGGAATATAAGTGGACTATGAGCTATTATTCTCCAATGATATGGCTCCCATAATATTAGGAAATTAGAAAAGCAATTCATGGACTAGTTCTTGTCTTTGTTGGATAAATAGCCACAACAAAAATTATATATAATTATAAAAAATAAAAATAAAAATTTTTGTTCAAAATTCATATTGATTGTGTTCCGATTAACGTTTTAGCTATCTAACACAACCCTCCTCTTTTCTTGTCCTCGACTAAGATCATCTCTAACAAAAAAAAAAAATTCTAAAATGATATTTGAGTTTGAGTTATCTAGTCTTTTGATTTTTATTTTTTAGTAGAGTAATATAAAAGTAAAAGTGAAGGATTTATATAGCTAACTTTAAATAGTTGGGTTTCAAGGTTTATTATTGTTTTTGTATAAAAATAAAAAATAAAAAGACTTAGAACACGATTTTAAAAAAAAACAAGAAAAAAAGTTAAATATGATTAGAGGTAAAAATATTTATTTGTGAAATTATGGAATAAAGCAATTAAAATATTTCTTGAAAAACCAAAGTAATGGAAATCGAACCTTTTGAAGTGATAAAAGGAGAGGTTTATGTAGTCCACGGGACAAAGAATCATTTTAAAGATCATTGAGCTTTTGAAAAGTTAAAAATGAAATGTTTAAGATCTAATTTTTTTTTTAAATTTCAAATTTATTTAATCTTTGATTGATTATTTGAACTTTAATATTTGATGATTTTTTTTAAATTATAATTTTCCTAAGTTTCAAATTTAATTAAAAAAAATCCAAAACTAAACTATAAATATATATATATATATATATATATATATAAACAAGGCATCTTATTTAGTTAAACAATTGATAGAAAGATTAGAGTGGGTCGGGTGTTGGCGCTTTGCTCACGCGTCTTAGCGTCCCCAGGGTTCAGTCTTGTCGCGCTTTCTCAAAAAGATTAGTAGCTCATTGGAAATCAAGTTGCATTAATTAAAGTTATTAAACTAAACAAGTTCATCACCTCAACTAATGTGCATAATTAATTTATTCCCATGCACATGCCCAAATTAATGGGTCAAAGCCAAGACTTGAATAATTAATTAATTAAAAATAAAAAATTCTTTATTAAGCTTCTTAACATTAATTATTAAATATAATATTCAAAATATAAAAGTGGATAAATTAACAGGAATAGCAGAGTAGACTACTTGGCCCTCAAATGATCACCATTCATTGCATTGAAAATAAAGTGATTAATTATTAAATGCATTATTAACATTATATTCTTTCAATGGTCCAATCATTTATATAGAGGTAGAAACTTAAAAGTTTTATAAAAAAAATTATTATTTATCACAAATTGTTTTGCAAATTTACCACAATTTTCGCCAAACTAAAAGTTGCATAATTTTCTATTTATTTATATATTTTAATCCAAATGAAACCATATAAATTATATGCAATTGAATTTTCCAACAAATTTTCAAGAGAGATAAAAATAAGAACTCACGATTAATTCTTTGGATTTTTATTTTATTTTTTTTTTAGTTTTTGCAATTTCATCAATATCTATAATAATTATTTATCAGATTTTTAAGTTTTAGTTGCTTAAAGCGATCCCACTCAGTAAATACAAACTAAATGTTTAATATAACTTATATACATGAAAGTGAAGTTATAGTAAAATGACATTGAATAGCAAAGATTAATTTAATATAATTAAGTTAACATGGTGTATGAAATTAATTATAATTAAAAAAAACTCATGCAACTATTAAACTACCGCTAGTTATTTTAATTTTATATTTCTAATAATAAATGAATCATATATTTAGCATGAACTAGTTGCATACTATTATAGCCAAAAGGTTTGTAAAAAATTTAAATTTTTGATAAATAATTATTAAAAAAATTAGCTTATCATATAAATTACATTTTTTTTTAATTCAAATGCTTCTTATAATTATTAAATTTGTGTTTTTTAGTAGTAATTAAATTGCAAATCACACATTCCTTATTAAGTATGGTAAAAATATTATCATATAAAGATCTTTGAAAACAAACATCTATGTGCATGAAACTTAACTTTGCTAAATATTTTTATTTAAATACGTATGATCTTTCCAAGCAATTGAATATGATTTTTTGATGGATCTAAAAATTATAAATTAAATAATTTAACATAAAAATAAAAGATTTTTATTTTTGTCCATATATATACATGATTCCATTTAGGTATAAGTTTCAAGCCAAACCGTTGATTTTTCTTAATCAAGTCAAACTTATTTCAAGAAAATTCGAGAGTTGAGTATGTTGGTTATACTTCCTTCTAGGCAAACTTCATAAGACAAAAATATTATCTATATATATATATATATACCTAATTTATTTAATCTAAATTGTGATATATATAGAGTAGATAACCAAAATAGGTGGTCATTTAAAAAGGTAAGATAAACCTAATCCCAACTAATTAATATAGCTTATCTATGCTTGCCAAATTTGGCCAAAGGGTCTAATCTAAAACTCATACCAATCAAATCTATCTTTTCTTCTAAAATGAGTTCAATATTGCAAGTTTCTCAATTTTATGACCAAAGTGTTAATCAAAGAACATTTGAGAAGAGAGCGATGGAAAAGAAAATGGGTACAAAATAAACATTAGGTGAGAGATTAAGGCCCATGCACAAAAATATATATATATATATATATGAATAAATAAAGATTCATATATATATATATATTAAAATTTTGTTGGTCTTGTGGACAAGCAAAAGAAGCTCAAATGAGTATGCAACTTTGTTTTTCCAAAGTAGCTTTCAATGAAGCCATAAAATGATATAATTGGGTCCACATTGTTAGAAGACCATGCCTACTTCCAAGATCTAGATTATAGATTCATGTTATTGTACTAAATAATTTTTTTGAATTTGATTATATTTACCAACTTTAGTCTTTAGCTTTATTTTTCTTATTAACGACTTCATTGAGTATTTGCATGATCATTTTCGATAAATATTATTAAGAATAATAACTCAAACCATTGAGAAAAAAATAAAAATATTGTAATTATTTAATGCTCATGAACAAATTTTGAGAAAATTCAATCAATTTTAATTGTCATTTTTATTAATTTATCATAACTATTAAAATAGTGATTTAATATTTGGCAATGAAACCTCAAGTTGAAGTTTCATGACACTCTTTAAATATGCTATTTATTTATTTTGTTATATGTCCATTTTCTTATAATTGATAACTCTCCGTTTTATTACTTTATTATAATAAAATATTAAATAAAATAAATGAAAAATATTTGATTATGTGTATTAACATAGACAATAATTCCAAACAAAATATTGTTAGGATCAAATAGATCTGGTGAAGAAAAACAAGTCATATCAATCATTAATGTTTATCTACTAACCCATACTGCTTAGCAAGTTTTGAATAAAAACTAATGATTTGTAGAGTTATAGACTTATAGTCGGCATTTGTTAGTTTACAATACCTTTCAAGAATAGGGACATAATATTAATTAATGACGACTCCAATTAAACTTTCATAACTGTTAGTGCAACCACACTATTATTGGCATGATTTGACACATAGTCAAGATGACGTGGCAAGCATTGTGACATGGCAAGGAGATTTGGAGTGCAAGGCATACATCTTGAAGATTATGGTGAAGCTATCTTGAAGATCTTGGTGGAGTTATTTTTGGCAATGCATTACAACTTGAAGACAAGATCATATCAAGACCATATTTAAGTGATTTGATTGAAGACTAAATATGGTGGAGCTTAATTAAAGAAAGATCTATTTATGGTGTGAATGAAGACTAATTGAAGATATGATTTGAAGAATCTTTGATGAAGATTGATTGAAGTCTATTAACGGCAAGATTTGAGGACCAAACTTGGGTGAATTGAAGATCAAGTTTGGAGAATCTTTGAAGACCAAACTTGAAAGATTGAAGACTAAGTTTGGCAAGTTTCATGAAAGACGCTACAAGGGCGTGCTCACTTTGCGAGGGGCTGCGTGATGAGGACCCGAGGAGGTAGGGCTAGTTGCTTGCGGTCGGGATCGGGAGATTTGGGTGCATCGACTCGGACTAAGCATGACCCAGGGAGGTTGATGGGTCTTGAGGTCATCCATGATGTAACGAGACTTCGGTCAGTCGTGAGTTAGAGGGTCATGTTGCGATTCATGTTACTGACGAGGAGTTACAATGACTAATTTCAGCGATTTTTAAATTAGTAGCCGCGGAGATTTTAAAAGAGGTATGTGCTATATTTGGAACGTTGAGGCATCTATATAAGCTACCTTGCTCGTAGATTGTAGGTGTAACTCTTGGGGAACTCTTGGAGAAGAGTGTGTGAGCACGGACAATCTAGAGAGGGTAGTGTTCATTGTTGTTGAGTGAGTGGTGACGAGTGTTTTTGTACTCATGTATTTTCACCTCTTTTTAGTGGATTGTTTTTCTCGGGCTTGGCCCCCAGGGGACGTGGGTGAGGAGGGGCCAGGCCCCGGGTTAGCAATCTTATGTGTCTCCTTCTTGCTTGGTTTGTGTGAGTTTTTCTTTGAGTGTTGTGAGTGTTCACTAAACCACAAACCACATCGCCGGAACTAACAATAACTTAAAATTTTTTTTTTCTCTCTCACATGAATATAATATATGTTTTTTATTTTAAAATATATTATTTATTTATTTTGAATTTCTCTTTTTATATATATTGAGAAGCGATCTTAAAGATAATTTCCTTTAGTTATATAAAAATGTGTTTGATTTGCTGAATGAGAATAAAGAGAATGAGATAAGGGGAATTAGAATGAGGGGAATAAAAATAATAATAAAACATTGTTTGGTTGGAGGAAATAAGAGTGTGAAATAGGAAAAAATATGAAAAAGAATTATAGTAAAATTACTTATATACACTTTACAATAAACGAATGTTATTATATAATATATTGGATGATATTTAATTATAATTAAATTTATTAGATTATAAAATAATTTGAATAATAATTATAGTTATATATCTTAATTAAATCAATTTTATACCTTTTTAATTATCATACAAAAATATTTAAATAAACTAATTTATGTAACTATTATTCATTTTAATTGTTATGAGTAAATTATTTAATTAAATAATTCATTTTATTTAAATAATTAATAATAAAATATAAGTGTGTATTATCCAATTCAAAAAATAACAAAAATAAAAGGAATATATCAAGAGCGATAAAACCATCATTTCAAACTCAAAAGAATGAGATTCTTCTTAAAATGGAGAGGGATGAGATGGAGGCGCATGGAGAAATTTAATCATGCACATGATAGCATCCTTTACTAAATAACAAACAAACAAGGTGTAATAGTGGGAAGAAAAAATATTAATTTGTTGATCGTTCATATTCCTATCATCCAAACACACTCTAAGTTTTCAAATTTTTTGATTTGAGGTTTATTCAAATATTTAATAGTTTGGTTTGGTTATAATTAATTGGAATAACCTATGAAAATATATAATAATCTTTTTTTTTTAAATAACCTTCAAATCATATCTTGCATCATTTGTAGCATGAGTTATATATGCTAAGTATATACCTTGTCAATTATTATGATTTAATTAATGATGGCATTATTTGAAAATAAAATTTGGAGTAAGATTATCTTAGAATGATTCAAATCATGTCATCTATAAATTAAACATCCTTTATTTGTGTTAGAAATGATGTCATACAAAACTAACAATTTATTATTTCATGATTCAGAAAGTATTATTAATATCATAAGTATCTGACTAGAAATTTATTATCAAATTAATTAATTAAAAAAAATTGTTTACTTGCCATTATGTAATAATTTTCTATGTTTTAAAATGACTTTTTTTATAAACCATTTTTGTAATGTATATAATTAGATATCAGATATAAAGCATGAGAATATTCAATTGAAACTAAACATATAGATTTTTATATTTAACAAAAAAAAAAGCTCAAAATTTATTTATTAGAACCAATTATATATCTAACATTTAATGCTATAAATCACAAAAGAGAATTTATATAAACAAAAAGATAAAAAAAAAAATCATTTTAACGTAGGTTAAAACGTCAAAAGTTGTTCTATTGATGGTAAATAATACTTGAAATGTCAAGAATTCGAAGTAATTTCTCTATTTTTTATGTCGATGGAAAATAAAAACTTCAATAAAAAAAGGCAATTGAAATAAACTTTAATTCCAAGCATATATATGTATATGTGTGTATATATATATGTATATGTGTATATATATATATATATATATATTGGGTGATTGGTGATCCTAAATGGGTTAGGCCGCTATCTTTTAGGCTTGGCCCAAATGGACACTTAGAATGAACCTAGGATGAAATATTGATGTCCAAGTACTATATTTAATACAAATGCACTGAAGTTTGACTTGAAGGTCAAATTTGAATTTATTTATTTTTAAATTATAATTATAATTATCAAGGAAGTACTAACGAAATTTATCTTCATTCCTTGAAATTTCAAAATTTTATAAAATTTATGACTTATAAGTAAGAAAATCAATTACTTCCTTTCTTTTCATGCATTTTACTATTGAAAAAAATAAAAATCATTCTAGTAAATATTTTAAAATTATAAAAAAGTAAAAACACACACACACACACACACACACACACAAATATGAGATTTCATTGGTCTGACTAGTTTTGCTTGATTAGTTGTACACTTGAGTAATCCAACTAATAAATAATAATATTAAGATAATTTATCATTCAATTATTCTTTTAAAAAGGAAAAAAAAAAGGAGGAAACAGGGAAAAAGGGAAGACAGACGTAGCAGGAATGAACATGATGATATATATGAAATCCCATGCAAAAGCATTCACGTGAATGAGTGAACAAGTATGAGAGAAAAAGATGATGACATGATTTGATTATATATTCATTTTCAGAGACACAAACAGTCTTCAAAAGTTGTGTTCTTTTTGCTCTTCCTTTCAAAGTTAGAATTTTGCCAATTCATTATAAATTACTATATCAATCAACCTTATATATATATATATATAGTCATTTTATTCTATTCATTTAATAAGAAATACTTTTAAAAACATGTTACTTTCATTACAACATCAACATTCAACACTGATTGTTTATTTTAAAATTTTTGGTGCTAAAATAAATATCTTCATAATTTAAAATGATCCAAACTTTCTTTAATTCTTCAAATATATTGCCATTGATCATTTTATTACATGTGACATTCCATGTAAATGGACAAAATCATTAAAAATATTTATTGAATCAAAGATAGTATTTTCAGTATATGTTTTTTTAATAAAATAAAAAATAAGTATTTTGCACAATTTTACCATGAAATCATTCTCTCATTTCTCTCCCACAATATGGCCTTGTTTGGATTAGCTTAATAAAAAAGTGCTTTTTTTAAGTTTGGCAGAAGGCCTTTTAAAAAAAGTGCTTATGAGAGTAAGTTAAGTATTTTTCTATATTTTATATTTAGATATGTTAATGTAGAAGCACTTTTATATAATATAAATTTAAAATAACATTGTGATACTTTTATTATATATTTATAAAAAAATGATAAAGCCATTGCAAGTTACATTAATCTAACAAAATGTTCTCAATTTCACTGATTAATTATTAAATATGTAAAAACAATATTAGCTCCTCTAATTCATCAACAAATTAATCTCCATAACTCATCTTTTAAATAATAATAATAATAATAATTTTCATAATTTTAACAAGAGAAAATAAACCTTTTTTTTAAATCAGTGACAAATTCATTCACAAGCTTTTGGCCAAGTGAATTTGTTCCTATCATAGATGACATAGGAACCTTCAAGTCTTCATAAATTAGCTAGGGTTTGTGTCACATAGCGTTGGACATATTTTATATATATATATATATATATATATATGAGACCTGTGATTCTGTGAATAGGAGAGCTAGCTGTAGACACTTCTGGAAAGGTTCATTTCTCTATGAATTTCTGTAATTCCAAGAACAAATCTCACATAAAAATATCATTGAAAATAATTGAAAGTAGAGCCATTCAGTATTCTTGTTGTTATTTGAAAAGCAACTTCTTGACTTATACTTCATGTCATTGAATATTGAATAATTAATCGTGGTAAATATAAAATTCCATTTTCTACATTTATTTTGTCAATGTAGCTGCTAATATATATAATAACAATGAGAACCCATTAATCTCAACTGTTTTCAATAGATTATTTGAATATTTTCTTTCTATGTTGCTTTCTTAAAGACTTTTTGACATTATGAACATGTCACTCCAAATACGCTGCATAGGAGTGGCAATATTTTGTCCAGGCCCACCAGCCTGATTTTGTTCGGTCCAAAATAAAAAAGATTTGGACAAAAGTTGTATTAATCTGGGTAGGGTTTAGGCAATGTTTGATTGTCCGAATTTAAATCCGGGCCGGGTCCGGACAAAAAAATTCAGACAACCCAGGCATTTGATCTCTAAAAATTTTAAAGTCTCGAAATCATGAGTCCAATTGTTTTTAAGTTCGATTTTTCCAAAAACTTCAAACTTATATGGTTTTTATTAAGACTTGGAATTTTTGTATGATTTGATTTGAGACTTTTGGATTTTTGGACTTTTTTTTTTACATTTAATGTGAATTAAATTATTTTTTATAATTTAATATTTGAGTGAAGTTAAATGTAATTTATAAGATTTGGAGAAAATTCGGATATCTGGACAATCCGGTTTTAAAGAAACCGGGTCCGGACAAGTTAGATTTGTTTGGATTTAAAATTGGGCCAGGTCCGCATAACAAGTTTATTTATTTATAGTAGTAGTTGCCCGTACCCGGTTTTGTTCGAACTCGAATTTTTGCCACCCCTAAATACGCATAAACATATTTTTTTATCATTATAGCTTAACCATGTATTAGAAGGGAATCAAACCCTCAACCTCTCACGTAAGAGTTTAAATATCTTGACAACTCAGTTTTTACCTTGATAACAATGAAAAAAAAATAGATAAACCAATTTCTATTTGCATATATATATATATATATATATATATATATAATGGAGATTATCATGGATTTGATAATAGAGTTAGATATATGGAAGAAGAATATTGTTAAATATACAACTTATCTATGAGGGAAGTAATAATAATAATAATAATAATAATAATAATAATAATAATAATAATAATAATGCTTTGTAACACATTTGTGAATGAGCATACAAAAATATATATGATGGTCATATATATATATATATATAATTAAAATCTTCCAAATATAAAACTAAGTGGCTTTGTTTGAAAATATATCATTAGAACCAAAAAGAAAAAAAAAAGTTTAGGTTTTGTGTGAGTATGGAGATTGAGTCATATAATTAATGTTTAACTGAAATTATTTTAAAATATAATTTATTTTTAAAAAAATTTGTTCACTATACATAGCTTCATTTCCACATGCATGAACCATCTAGCTAGCTATTTAAATCCTAAAAAATATATATATAATTATAATTAAATAGAAAACAAGAAGAAGAAAACAAAAGAGAAAGAAATAGAATATGCATGGAGTTAAGTTCACGAGAGTGGCTAAAGTACTCACGAGTGCTCCTAAAGCTAAAGGACAGCAAAACAAAAGGATTGTCCTCATTCCCCCACCTTTCTGTACGTCCATACAATTTTTTTTTTTAAAATATTGGTTTCTCTTTATTATTATTATTATTATTATTATTATTATTATTATTATTATTATCTGATGTTGTTCAAATGTTCTCCAATAATCTTTGCATTTTTTTTCTCAAGTAGGATGCCCATATATTTATAGATAATGAGTTTGAATTTTAGTTCACGTAATGCGAAAATACAAACGGGTCAAATTTTTATATTTTTGTCTATATACATATATATATATTTGATTTAGCATGGATAGAGGTTTAAGAGATGACAATCAAAGAAATTAAATTAAGATATTATTTAATTAAACTGAAATATTGTTTTGTGTCTTTTGTGTGGTTATAATTAAGGTCCTAGAAGATCTTCACATAATTTTAGTTATTATGATTTCAAATGTTTACAGAGCTTAATTGATGCTGAAAAAAATGAGAAAAAAAATTAAAGAAAATAAATAAGGACAGTTTTGATATTACAAAAATTCATGATTCGATGCCTACCGTTCTCAAGAAGAAATTATAGGTATAATAAATTATATCAAATTATATATTTTTTGTAAAAAGTTACTTAATATATTTAGATTAATACATCAAAAATGGCAAAAATTAAAGTAACACTAACAAATTTAATTATATAAGACAGTTTCAGAATATTATTTTTCTTGGTTAAATTTGTTAGTTTTTAATTTTTTTTACATTGTTTTAAACATCATCTATCTATTTTAGCATTGATAATTTTTATATCTTTATAAATATTTTTACTAGTTGATTTTATCCACAAATTGAACCAATTTCATACTACTGTATAGTAACCCCTTATGTAAGTTTATACCATTATTAAACATTATCTTTCAACCATAATTTCAAATGGAATTTTTTAAAAATAAATTAACATCACTTTCATTTTATTTGTTGTTAATTTAATTTTTTTAATACAAAAAATCAATTTTTAAGTTTATCTTTTTGTCATGCGTGTTGGTGAGTTGGATCAAACTTCATATGCAAGTGGGATCACTTAATATTATTATTAATTTAATTTAATTTTATATATAATGCACGTAAAGTTTGTAATAAAAAATAAATTTTATCCTATAAATATTTTAGGATACAATATGATACATAGCCAAGAATTTACATCATATATGTTTCTAATAATGAATGGATGACACTTTATAAAGTTATGTCGATTGAGATAAAATGTTTAAATAACTTAATACCTAACTAAAATAAACTAAGTTAAAAGGCAAAAGGAAGTGGAATGTGAGGATTAAATAAATACATAAATAAATCTTAATAGTAGGCATGGTTAAAGGAAAAGAACAAGGTAGGCACTAAGAACAAGTTACATAAATATTTTAAGAAAGTAACATTACTTTATAACAAAATAATTAAAAAGAATCAAGCCTGTTTATTTGCACCACTTAAAAAGTACACAAGTACTTCACAAAATATTTAAAAATAAGTAGTTAAAAATAAATTTCTTTGGCAAAGAACCTTCTGCCATCCATAAGAAGACATTGGAATTAATTAGGTTGCATGCATGACTTTTGGATTTGTTAATTTTGATTAATTTGAAAATAATACAAGGTGGAGGTGCAAATGGGGGCCAATGAAATGTCATGTATGGTAGAGAAAGGGAAGAAGACAAGCAAAACCATGCCGCTGTCTTTAATGCTACCAATACCACTATGATACATAAGCTAGGTTAGATGCATCAGAGTTTGTTATATATATACATAAAACATTGATAATCTCTAGGCAACCTATTTTCAAATCTTATGTTGCTTTCTCTAAAGAATTATTGCTATATATATATATCATAATAATTCAGAGTGATATTGTCTTCATATTTCTCTTTTTAATAAGAGATATATGGAGAATGTAAGATATTGTTAAAGCTGGTGACATAAATTCATTTTTTATCCAACCACAAAACTATGTATAAAAAAAAAAAATTATTGTGTGATTTATGTAATTTTTTGGAAGATTTGTGGTAGTAATTGAGGGATCAGGCAAGCAGAATTTGAAACAATAGAGTTAAACAACTGCATAGACTAAATCTAGACTAAATTAACTTGTGGTCTAGGATCTAGTTAAACATATTTTTATGATTTTATTATGATAAAATGATTTTGATAAACTGAACTATTACCATTGTACTTAATTTTGACATAATTAAATCATCTTCTCCTTCTTTTCTTATAGTTTTTCTCTATTTTAGATTTTCACTTAAATTTATGTAAATTTATTTATTTATTTACTTATTACCGCTTGCTATTTCTTTCATACTACATTTTTACCAAAATGGTTTGTTAACATTTCTTTTTAAAAACTAAAAAGAACTAATTAAATAAATAAATCATAGGTATTATCTAAATAAATGTTTGAAGTTTGATGCTAACATGTTCTTTTCTATTAATTAATTAAAAATATCATTGCTAATGCAGATAATAATTTATATCAGTTATTTTAAACAAATTCTTTTAGCTTCAATGTATACAGCATGTATTGGTTAATTTATATTACCTCTACTGTATTAATATAGGTTAATTATAACAACAATATAGTTAGTTGATAATGAAAAACATACATGCAAAATAATTTCAACCACTACAATTGTGTTGTTTTAAGAACCATATTTATTTATATATTGTATGTAAAAACAATAAGTATAAGGTTTGGTATGGGTATAGTGAGTATGCTTGTAACTGTTTGTATCATATAACAAAAGGAGAAACCTGACTTTGGCGTTGTTGCTCTGTGGTCTAGTGTTTTCTTAACTTCTTATTTTCTTTTGTTTTGCATTATTTTAAATAAATTGTTTGCACTTTTAATAAATGGATAACATTCATTATTTCTTAAAAAAATGGAAGTTTTTATTAGTTTTTTTTTTATATTTCTTTTATATATCAATCTTTGGGTAATATATATAGTTTCTGTTTTGTATTATTTGTTTTTTTTTATATATATATATATATATATATATATATATATATATATATATATAGTGATAAAGGTCAGGGGTGAAAGGTGTCTTGAGTTCTGGTCCCTCATTATTACAGGATGGAAATCTGGTGATCGATGTTTTTGTGCAGCCGTTGTGATTTCAAAAGCAAGTATTCACCAATTTTTTGTCATGTTTATTTTTATTCATTTTAGACTTATATTTGGTCTCTGGGGTTCTTTATCCTTTTTGGGTTGTGTTGGGTACAATTGCAACAAAAGAACTTTTGGTTCTTCGATAGGTAACCGCGTCGCACGTACCGGTTCAGCGATAGCAATTGCAGTGATAATTTTGGTTCATCCGTGCTGGTTGCGAGATTACTGGTTGTTGCGTGATGTTGCCGGTAACTTCAGTATCCATTTGGTGAAATCCCACTCTATCGATTGGTCCTACTGGGATCATAATTCTCATTTTGTTCCCGACATCTTATTTTGTTGTACATTTATTTATTTGTTTTTATTTTATTTTCTACCAGTGTTGTTTTAATAAAATTTTTTTAATATTTACCCAATAAAATCTCATGTACATATCAGGACTCCAAGTAACTCAAATAATAATTTTCTCAATTTCAGTTTTATCAACGCATATATATATATATATATATATATATACCTATATGCTTTTCTGCCATAACCATATAAAAAGCAAATGCGGCCATTTATTAAAATATATGAAATCCGGACGGGTATATATTACTAAAGATTTGATATGCATATATAAAAGAAGAAGATAAAAAAAAAACTATACAAAACTTTCCATTTTTTTAAAAAGAAATGACAGAAATGTACATATTTTCATTTATTAAAAAAGTGTGCAAACAATTGTTTATGTCCCGGGAAATAAATGCAAAGAGCAAAGACAATAAGAAAATAGTTAGGGCAAACACTAGAGACCCTGACAGAACAGT